>NW_007774685.1:0-3977 GCF_000696425.1 Galeopterus variegatus | reverse complement strand
TTTGAGAAATATATAATATCATATATTCACCATTACAGAATCATACAGAATAGTTTCATTACCATAACAATCCCCTGTACTTTACCTATTCAATATCCACCTGAACCTTGAACCCTTGACAACCACTGACATTTTACTGTCTATAGTTTTGCCTTTTCTAGAATGTCATATTGGAATCATGTAGTAAATATCCCTTTCAGGCTAGCTTCTTTCACTTAGCAATATGGTTTTAAGAATTCTCTGTGTCTTTTCATAGCTAGACCGCTTATTTCTTTTTATTACCAAAAAATATTCCATTGTATGGATGTTCCATGGTTTGTTTATTTATTCCCCTATTGAAAAACATCTTGGTTGCTTCTCTTTTTGGCTACTATCAACAAAGCTGCTATAAATATATGCATGCAGATTCTGTGGGGATGTAAGTTTTCAAGTAAGTTGGATAATTACCTGGAAATGAGATTGCTGGATCACAGAGTATGTTTAGCTTTGTAAGATCCACCAAACTGTCTTCCCCCCCAATCTATTAATCTCTGTTTTTTAATTGTTATAGTTGGATCATGCACATTTAAAGTGGTTTTTCATAGAGTTGAATTAATATCTACCATGATTACAGCTGTTTTCTATTCATTGCACTTGTTATTTTTGTCTTTTCTCTTCCCATATTTTTTGCCTTCTCTGTTGTTAATTGAACACTTATATGATTCCATTTTCTCTCCTCTCTTAGCAAATCAATTATACTTTTTTGGTTTTAATTTTTTATTGGATGTCCTAGAGTTTGCAATACACATTTAAAACTAATCTAAGTCTACTTCTAAGTAGTAGTTTATCACTCCATAGATAATGCAGGTACATTAGCAGTATAACCAAGGATTCGTAACTCCTCCCTCCCTTCCCTTATAAAGTTATTGTCATACATTCCACTAATTATCCATATGAAATACACACTTAAAACTAATCTAAGTATACTTCCAAGTAGTAGTTTATCACTCCATAGATAGTGCAGGTACATTAGCAGTATAACCAAGGATTCGTAACTCCTCCCTCCCTTCCCTTATAAAGTTATTGTCATACATTCCACTATTTATCCATATGGTATAATCAAACACTTCATTATTATTATTAATCTGAACAGCTATGTAATAGATTAAGAATAGTAAAATACAATATTTTATTCTACCTTTAATTTTTAATTGCTTTTCTTTTTATCAGATATAGATTTGGTACTCTGACCTACATCATTTCCTCATTCCTGAAAAACTTCCTTTAATACCATTTGCAGGAACAATTCTGCTGATCTTGAATTCCCTCAGTTTTTATTTGTATGAGAAACTCTTTATTTTTCCTAAGTTTTAAAGAATAATTTCACTGGATATAGAATTCTAGGCTGGTATTTTTTTTTTGACACTTTAAATATTGCATTGAACTCTCGTCTTGCATATGTAGTTTCTGAGGAGAAGTCCAATTTTATTCTTATCCTTGTTCCTTTATAGATAACATGTTTTTGTTTCCCTGTCATCTGTTAAGAATTTTCTTTGTCTTTTTTTTTTTTTTTGCAATTTAAGTATGATGTGTCTAGTTGTAGAGTTTTAATATTTATCCTGTTTGGTATTTACTGAGCTTCCTGGATTTGTGGTTTGGTGTCTGTAATTAATTTTAGAAAGTTCTCAGCCACTATTACTTCAAACATTTATTCTGCTCCATTCTCTCCTTTTTCCTCTGGTACTCCCATTACATAGTTCACACCTTTTGTATTTGTCCCACAGTCTTTTCATGCCTTTCTAATGTTTTGTTTTGTTTTTCATTCTTTCTTTCTCTTTGCATTAGGGTTTGGGAAGTTTTTGTTCGCATATCTTTACTTGGATTTTTTTTACTCAGTTGTGTCCAGTTTACTGTGAGCCAAAGACATTCTCCATTTCTGTCACTGTGTTTTTGATTTTTTATCATTTCATTTTTGATTCTTTCTTCTAATTTCCATATCTCTGTTTACATTACACTTCTATTTTTGAAAGTTGTATACCTCTTCCAGTACAGTTCTTAATATATTAATCATTGTTATTTTAAATTCTCCATCTAATTCCAAAATTGATGCCAAAATTGGTTCTGATACTTGCTTTGTATCTTCATTTTGTTCTTTTCCTACCTTTCTAAATCATGAGTTGTAATTTTTTGTTGAATACTGAACATGATATATCAGGTAATAGGAACAGAGGCAAATAGGCCTTTAGTGTAAGGTTGATATTAATCTGGCAAGAATCTAAGCTTCATTCATTGTTTGCTGTAGTTTTAGGTGACAAGGACTACACATGTTTCTACTGTCTTCATTTTAATCTCTCTTTCTATCTTTGTGTTTCCATAAAAACGCTTTCCTAAATAAAACCTGTGCTTGGCGTTTTTTCTCCCTGTAAATCCTAGTTGTTATACTACAGCCCTATTAAAGAGGTGGTAAGGAGATGGGGAGGGTAAGCATTCTATAATATTTTGATTAAATCTTAGTCTTGCAGTGGGCCTGTGTTCCTTAGCTGTGACCTCCACAAGTATATCTTACTTTTTTTTCTCTCTTCCACTTAAGTAAAATTGGAAGGTCAGTGAGTGCTTATATTGGGCAATTGTGCCTCTGTTTATGTGGGATAAGGCTCTGCTGAAGTCTTTTTCACTGGAAAGTAGGGCTTTTATGGAATATGCACTGTGTATATTTGATAATGGTTACTTTTCCCCTAGTTGAAGACAGAAGATAAGTTTTCTTAAACTCATCAGTATGATCCTTGTGGGTTCCAGAATCTTAAACCCAAAAAAGTATAAGCCCCTGCCCCTCAAAAATACTTCATTTCCCCAAGAAGTTTCTCACTCTCAAGGCAGTCCAAACTTGGCTTCCAGCAATTTATCAAAATGACTATTTAAGTGTTTCTACTAGTTTATGGCTCCAACAGCCCCTGCTCCAAATTAGGTGTGTTTTTGCCTAATCACCTGTCTCTCCAGATTTTGGGGTGGTGGTCTTCCTTGCAATCTCAGTTCTTTCTAATGAATCTAAGAAAACCACTCATTTTCAGCTTTTATAATGTTGTTCTGATGGGAGTGATGATTTTTAAGCTGTTTATGTGTCAAAGCTGAAACTGGAAGTCTGATCTTTATATTTCGACCCCAAGAAAATAAGACACTACTCAGTACATATAAAATAGTAAGTACTTGTATGTGGAATACATAGATAGTAACCTTAATCAAAGAAGAAATTGGAATTAGCAGAAGAAAGTGAGGTTTGGAAGTGATGTTGTCACCAGTAAAAGAGAATAATAATAGTATACAATAGAGCAATAAATATTAAATGCAACAATTAAAAGAGGTGTCAGCACTGTAGCTTCTAAAAGTAAATGAACTGAGGTTTAAAAAAAAGCATGCATAATGTTGTAGTGTGTCTATTTATGTGATTGAGGGGCCTTAGAGAGGCCACAATGATCTTGAAATTAGAACATTAAAAATCAGCTTATGGGAATTTTTAAGATATATCATTCTAAGTGATGTAATAAGCCCAATGATGCCACATAAATACTGTTTAGGAATAGTATTTGCTGCTGAGAGTAAATTCGTAAAATTAATGTCAAATTATTTTCATTTTAATGTTAACTACATGAATCACTTTAGTTTAATAAACAAATAATTATTAAACATACCCTATACACTAGAGATAAGCAGGTAATTAAGAAAAGGTCAAATAATTATTTAAAATAAGTATAAATAATCATCAATAATTTCCTCTTTTATTTTTTTCTTTTATTGCAAGAAAATTTCACGTAACTACAAGTGATGCCTAAAAGTTCACAGGTTAGACCCCATATATTAATATATCTTTATACTTATTAAGATTGTGGTATTAATTATATAAACTTATGGCAAATATTTGTTTATTTTAAGAGGCAAATTCGTTTTTATTTTAAGAGACAGAAATATATGTACCTAGTAAGGATTATATTAAGGCAATATAA
>NW_007774684.1:2993-3977 GCF_000696425.1 Galeopterus variegatus | reverse complement strand
ATCTATCTATCTATCTATATATATATATATATATCATCCCTGGTAGAGACTTCCTGTGGTGATTCTGCCCCTGCATCAAATCTCTGCCTGGCACCCCAGGCTTTTTCTACGTCTTTTGACATCTGGGTCAAGGCTGACAAGCCTCCACAGCTCTTGCATCCTGCGAGACTACGAAGTTACCACGTGGATGTGGCCAAGAATTACACCTTGTACCTTCCAAATAACTGCGTCTAGCAACACCTGGGATTAGTTTAGCCATAGCAGGAGCAGCCAAAATAGCTGGGTACTGGGAGCAGCATCCCGAGGTCATGAAGTGTGCCCCTGGTCTATGTCCTCACATCATTGTATATTTTTAGGCTTCTGGACCTGTGATGAGAGAGGAACCTGGAAAATCTCTGAAATGCCTTCTGGGTCCTTTCCCCATTACCTGATGCACAGCACCTGGATCAGGGCAACTCTCCTCAGCAACAGGTGTTCCTGGTCACTCCAGAGCACCAGCAACCTTGGCACTTTCTCCAAACATGTTGTTTTACCTCTTACTAGGAAGGCTGTAAAGTTTCTAAATTTTTACCCTATATTTCTTTTTTCATTACAACTGTGAGATAGATCTTCATTTGAGTATGAGCATCAGATCACCCTGGAGTGCAGAAGAGAGGAGGTTGTTACAGGACCTGACACCGTGGGGGATGGAGCCTGAGGCTGGGTGTCCCTGTGCACATTGAGAGGTCACAAACAGGGTCACAGGACACTGTGGAGAAGACTGTTTGCTCATCCTCCCTGGAGGCACAGAGATCTGCTTCCTTCGAGCCTTGGGAAAGAAAGAATAGTTCCCACAGGCAGGCGAGAATGAGCAGTTGTAGGAAAAGGTGACCTCACCACTGGAGCTGGTCAGTGGAGCTGGGCATGGGGTGCTGGACCTAGTTACTGACCAGAAGCTTTCAGATCACACACACCTCTGAGTAAGGCCTAGAGCCTGGGCTGGGC
>NW_007774684.1:0-1820 GCF_000696425.1 Galeopterus variegatus | reverse complement strand
CCTGCCCACAGGTCTGGAACACTGTGTAAATGTAACTGCTGCCATAACATATTTGACAGTAGCAGTCGGTCTCATCCTCAAGCTGTAGCCCAGAGATGTGCAGAACTTGTGAATTAGCTGAAGCTTTTTTGGATCCAGAGAAGCGACTAGGGACCCCAGATCCCCACTTTGTAATTGAGGAGCAGTACAGGAGAAACTGGGGAGGGCTCTCTGGCTTCTGCTGGCACCGGTATATGTAGCATGTATCAACACTGAAGCCGCTGCTCAGGGTGAGGGTGAGTCTGGCAGATGCTCGCAGAGATGCAGAGAAGGAGGGTGGCTGAGTCAGCGCAGGTCGGGAGAGGGATCCTGTAGACAAAGACACTCATGGGTGAAAAAGCAGAGACAAAATTCGACCTGTGTTGGTTTGTGTTGCTTCGCCCCCCATGCATTTGTCACCGCACTTCCCCTCAGTGACAGAGATGCAAAGGATTACTCAAAGCCCATCTCTAGAGGCCCTGAAGTGGTTTATTTCCACCGGAACCCTCAAAGTAGAGGTATTCATTCCTTGGGAAATTAACACCTAATTGGGGTTCTCTTCCGGCATTTATTTTCCAGACCAGGAAGTTACAGGAAGAGAACAAAAGTGGGGTTATAGTTTAACAATATAGGCTGGTAAGTTTTAGTGAAACAAGTCAGATGACATTCCAGTAGACAATTAAGTGATCTTATCAACACAAGCTTGATCTTAGCAAACATTCCTTCTTACAGCAATTTCCAGTATCTTTCCATAACAATCAGTAACTAGTCTATCTTTGAGCCACCAACCTGCCATGCCACAAATCTTCATCTTACACCAGCAACCTGCTGTCCCGCAAATCTTCATCTTACACCAGAGACTTACAGCCTGAGGAGAATTTCCTGTCCTTGCAATATCAATATTTGAAACTGCAAGACTTTGGAAAACCAGGCCCTGTGAGGTACATATACTTTATAATATATTCCATATCTCCCCCATTTTATTTATTTAAAAGAAAAAGCAAGAGCTATAGATCAGGTTAAACAGTTAAGACAAAAAAGCATTTTGTTAAAGCAAAGTTACTATCAGTTAGCATGGCAAGTCCTTTTAAATTACGTCAGGCGAGGACTAGTGATGTCATCGTCTCGCAGAGTGGCTGCAGCTGCGTCACTCCAGGTGCTGTGAATTGGGTGTAATTAATAATTGTTGGAACTCGGAATGGTCCAAAAAATAGTTGATTCTGAGTTCAGAGCGCTTAGTGTTAAAACTGCCCAGGACATTACTGTTTCCAGAGCTTCTAATCTTTTGTCAAATTTTTGATCAATTACAAGTCTTTTGCTTAAGAACAGGATGTCTCATCCAAGTTACAAACACCCTCTTTAAGGCCAGGACAATTTAGAGAACTGCTTTTGTAGAGAAGACGTTATTTCCCCCTTATGATCAAGGCATTCCTCATACAAGCATAGATGATCAATATCTACATTGGAGAGGTCTTACTTTTCTTTGCATATATCTCTCGGTGTTGGGAAGGCTCTTTCCCAGGTGGTGATTGAAAGAAGCATCTCAGCTCACTTTCTTTCAGTGATCTGTCCCACATTGCTGGGAAGACTGTTTCCCAGGTGAAGATCTGTGTGTCCCACGTCGGGGGGAAAGATGAACAGCAGGATGAAGCAGCAGTTTAGGCCAAATTTTTTGGCAAACAGAAAGAGAGATCAGCAACTTGGAAATGAGACATGCTATCTTATGTCCAAGTTTTAAATCATATCCTGTTATAAAGAAAGAGAGAGTGAATTTTCATTGAACTTATAAAAATAGCCACATT
>NW_007774683.1:2218-3977 GCF_000696425.1 Galeopterus variegatus | reverse complement strand
AAAAAAAAAAAAAAAAAAAAAAAAGAAAGAAAAAAGGTCATTGACTTGAAAATAAGAAGTAGGAATATTACTTTATGCAGATGACAATATACATTCAAAATAAAAAGTTGTCCACAAATAAACACATATAATTAAAATGTAAGTTAGGCTGCTGTATGTAATTTTATTACTATTTATCAGCAACAATTAAAAAATTTAAATACCACTTAAAATTATATCAATAATATCACGTATCCCAGAACAAATACAATGAAATAGTTTTCACCAAAATTAGGTTTATCAAAACACACTTTTACAAGAGTGAAAGAATAAGCCATAGACTAAGAGAATATATTTTTGCTGCACTTATTTAACAAAAAATTTATATTTAGAGTATATAAGAAATTACATAACATTAAAGAAAAGAGATGATCCAATTAAAAATGGTCTAACAACTTAAAGTCACTTTACAAAAGAGACTTTCCAAATGGCCAATAAACATAAGGAAAGGCATTTGGTGTTCAGTAACATTGGTCATAAGGGAACTATAAATTAAGCAAAAATGAAATTCTAATACCTATCAGAATATTTAAAGCTGTAAACACACACACACACACACACACAAAGTGTTTTCAAAAAGTTTATTAAAAGATTAGTATTACCTTTTAATTCTATTTTTCCACAACCTTTTTGAAGTATCCTTGTATACTTTTGGATACATATATTTAACATTACCAAGGTGTGGTAAAGATGCGGAGCAACTGTAATTCTCTCACTTGTCTCAAAGAGTGTAAAACAATGCAGTCAGCTTGGAAAATCATTTGGCACTATTTGTTAAAACTGAAGCTGTGCATATTCTCTGGCAGAATAATTTTATTTCTAGGTACATATCTCTATATCCAACTAAAATGCATACAATCACCAAAAGACTGTACAAGTATGATCATAATAGCACTATTCCTAATAGCTAAATGCTGCAGTCACCAAATGCCCATCAGTTCCCTTAGTAATAGAATAGAAAGTTAGGCTATGTTAAATTTATATATTACTTGAATGATAGAATTAAAAATGAATGAAGTATTTTTAAATGTAATAGTAAGAATGAATGTACAAACACAATGCTGAGCAATGAAATGAAACAGAAAATAATGCATCCCATGTCATTTAATTTGTATAAAGTTCAAATGCAGGAAAATCCAATACATGGTTAAGCAAATTTCACAAGGACAATGACCATTGATATTGGATTTTGACTAGGAAACACAGAGGTAATTCTGAAAAACTAGAAATATTCTTTTTTTTTTTTTTTAAATATCTAAATGATATTATGTGGGACTTTCAGTCAGTAAAATTCAATCAGTTGCATACTTAAGCAATAAGCATTTTACTCGTTCTGAATTTTATATTTTAAATAAAATAATTAGTTTTAAGTTTTAAAAGTTTAAAATTTTAAAAAAAGTAATAAGGTAGTTCATCTTACTTTATAACTAAGCAAACATGCAAACTAAGCAAACATACACATTGGGTAACTTTGTAAAATCCCATGGAAATTAAAGGAGCCTCATGAGTTGAACCAATGTCATGTTAAGATTATTTTGTTTTGTATTTATTTTTTCTAATACATGATACTACAACTGATCCATAGTTGAGGAAACAAAAGATGAATAGAAAGATGGAAAGAGGATGGACGGCTGGAAAGAGATGTTAAATGTAAACATAGAAACGTACCAGGGTAGACTTGAAAGAGGATATGAGTCAAAGCACAACACGACCTTAGTAA
>NW_007774683.1:0-1056 GCF_000696425.1 Galeopterus variegatus | reverse complement strand
TTTTAATTTATGCTCAAAGTAAAGGAATATGGCAGCAAGGCTACTTCTAGGCTCTATCAGCTGGTGGGCTGTGACCTTTATTTCCTGCCATATATGTGTTTGACTTAGTCAGGGGACAGATGGGACTGAGGCTGTACTTAGCAGGCATCACTGGCTCTAAGCTAATAAAGTTAAAGCAACGTTTCTCAATCTTGAACACATGTTAGAATCTCCTGGGAAGCTTTTAAAAATCTAAATGCCCAGGCCTCACCTCAAACCAATCATATGATAATCCCTGGAATTGGGGGGCATGTATTTGTATTTTAAATTTCCCCAGGTGGTCACCACGTATAGCCAAAGTAGGGAACCACTAAGTTAGAGGTTGACAAACTTCACAAGGCTATTGAAAAAATTCAATTACATAATCTGTGTGATATTTCTAAGCATTAGCTCTACTGTTGGCAATGCACCAATATGCCTCTTGAAGAAATTACTATTTTTGTGCTAGACCATAGTCATACGCATAAAACACAATTAAATAGCTTGCCCTGGGAGATACTCTGTAGATCATGCTTCAAAGACCCATTCTCTTAAAAAGTGGTTTCCGAGATTTCCACTGTTTGGTGAACAAAGAAAATGGAGGTTCTTTTCCAAATGACAGGAAAGGAAATTTCCAACATCAACTTCATACTGAATTTTTAAGAATATGTGTATGGAAGTAAAAAAGTGGCTGAAACTTCAGCTGAAAGGGACTGACCGCGTCAGGATCAACAAGCATGGGATGATTCTCAAGAGAGTTAAGGCAAAAGTCCTGAGAATTAGGTGTCACATGGGTATTTGTATTTTTACCTCCCATTCATTCTTTTTCAAGAACTGTGCAGTGTGGTTAAATGTTATTTTAACTTTAATTGTAATTCAATAACCTAAAATCACTATATATTCATTTGTCAAATCACTAACCTACCCTAGTATTCCATTTGATAGCAAATTTGGTGATAACAAAAGAGAGAGAGAGAGAACTATACCCATGGAAAATGAAAAGAGAGTCCTGAAATGTCTTTCACTTTTTTTTTTTTT
>NW_007774682.1:0-3978 GCF_000696425.1 Galeopterus variegatus | reverse complement strand
GTGATGGGCCATAATAATCATATACATTGTATATTGACAAAATAAAAATTTAACGAAAAATTTTTTAAAAGATAGAAAATTAACATAACTAAGAGTTTGTTCTTCAGACAACAAACAAAATGGACAAACTTTTAGTTAGATAGACTAAAGAAAAAAGAAAAGACTCAACTAAAATCAGAAAAGAGGGAACATAACAACCAATTTTACAGAAATAAAAAGAATTATGAGAGTACTTCGTATAATTTTATGGCAACAAATTAGATAATATAGATAAAATGAACAAATTCCTAGAAAGACACAACCTACAAAGTCTAAATCATTAAAATAATTAATAGGACCAATTAATTGATCATGAAATAAATAATCTGAACAGACCTAAAAATAGTAAGGAGAGTTAATCAATAATCAAAAACCTCCCGGCCCTACCTTGGAAACTCAACAAAGCCCGGCAGATCCTAACACGCTTAAAGCCAGGAGAAGCCAAGTGGCTGATGGCACAACCCAAAGTGCAACTCTGTAAGAGAAGTCCTACAAGGGTGCAAATGGTGTAGTGAAAATACGCAGCCTCTGAAGGTCCAGTTGGATCCAACCTGTAGAAAATATTCTGCTTGGCGGGGGAACCAGCAGCGGCAGGAGCGACACCCTGCGATACCGCACTATCACCCAGCAGCCTGGCAGAATCCAAGCTGACTGGAGAGGTGGCTCCCCGGGGAGGCCCAAGACCCGAGGTAACCACACACACAAGGCACTAGTGGCAAACTGAGTAGTCACTGAGGTAGCCATACAAAATTGGCAACCACAGCAACATCTTAGTCAGGCAATAGTGTCAAACCTGTGGACAGTGAAACACCCTGCCACAATGTATAAATATCAAAGAAAAGACACCAGAAATACAAAAAATCAAGAAAGTACACCACCCTAAGATAATAAATCTCAATCTCTAGATCCTATAGAACAAAAAGCCCTTGAAATGACTGACAAGGAATTTTGAGTGATAATTCTAAGGAAACTGAATGAGATACATGAAAACTCAGCTAGACATCATGATGAAACAAGGAAAAGAATACAGGACCTGAAAAAGGAAATGTACAAGGAAATCAATGCCCTGGAAAAAAATGTAGCAGAACTTGCCGAACTGAAGAAGTTATTCAGTGAAATAAAAAACACAATGGAGAGTTTAAACAGCAGGCTTGTCGAAGTTGAAGAGAGAACTTCTGAACTTGAAGATGGGCTGTTTGAAATAACCCAAGCACACACCTCAGCCCTGTCCTGAGCACACAGAGTGGGGAGGGACCCGGCTAAAAGAGGCGGAATCTCAGAAATAAATAAAGAAAGAAAGGAGTAGTTGACAGCCCACTGGAAGGATTTCCAAGGCTCGATAGCGCCATCTACTGTCGGAAGTCCAAGATTCGAGAGAAAATCCCTGCCAAAATGAATAAACATCCAAAAAGAAATGCAAAAAACCAAGAACATACACCACCAAAAGTCAATAATTCTCAAATTCTAGATCCTATAGAACAAGAAGCCCTTGAAATGAATGACAGGGAATTTCGAGTGTTAATCCTAAAGAGGCTGAATGAGATACAAGAAAACACAGCTAGACAGCATGATGAAACCAGGAAAAACATACAGGAGCTGAAAGAGGAAATGTACAAGGAAATCATTGTCATAAAAAAAAATGTAGCAGAACTTCCGAACTGAAGAAGTTATTCAGTGAAATAAAAAACACATTGGAGAGTTTAACTAGCAGGATAACGGAAGTTGAAGAGAGAACCTCGGTTCTTGAAGATGGGCTCTTTGGAATAATACAAGCAGACAAGAAAAAAGTATCAAAGATATCGAAGAAAATCTGAGAGAGATATTAGACAACCTTAAGCGCTCAAATATCCGAATCATGGGTATTTCAGAAGGGGAGGAAAAAGGTGAATGTATTGAAAACATATTCAACAAAATAGTGGCAGAAAACTTTCCAGACATAGGAAAAACCACAGATCTTCAGATCCAAGAAGCTCAACGATCCCCAAACGTGTTCAACCCAAAAAGGGCTTCACCAAGGCATATTATAGTCAAAATGACTAAACTCAAGGACAAAGAGAGAATCTTGAAAGCTGCAAGAGAGAAGCGTCAAATCACCTATAAGGGGGCTCCAATCAGGTTAACGTCAGACTTCTCAACACAAACCCTAAAGGCTAGAAGGGAATGGGATGATATATTTAAAATACTAAAAGACAAAGATTGCCAGCCAAGAATACTCTACCCTGCAAGGCTGTCCTTCCGAAATGAAGGGCAAATAGTATATTTCTCAGACAAACAAAAACTGCGGGAGTTCATCACCACACGACCACCCTTACAAGTAATTCTCAAGGGAGTACTGGGATTGGATCCTGGAAGATAATTACCACTCCCATAACAATCCAAGTAAAATAAAAGCTCACTACTATAAGAAAAATGACTATCATGAAAAGAAAGCAAACGATCATAATCACCAGAGGCATCCTCAGGAACCAACAAACACGGAAAACAAATAGCAAAACAGAAAGCAAGGAACAAATGACACCTAAGACAACCGAACAACCAATAAAATGCTAGGAATAAATCAACACCTTTCAATAACAACTCTTAATGTAAAAGGTTTAAATTCCCCAATCAAAAGACACAGATTGGCTGACTGGATAAGAAAGATTGACCCAACTATATGCTGCCTACAAGAGACTCATCTCACCCATAAAGACTCACATAGATTAAGAGTGAAAGGATGGAAAAAGATCTTCCAAGCAAACAGAAAGGAAAAACGAGCTGGAGTAGCTATTCTCATATCTGACAAAATAGACTTTAAACTAAAAACCATAAAAAGAGACAATGAGGGTCACTACATAATGATAAAAGGACTGATGCATCAAGAAGACATAACAATCATAAATATGTATGCACCCAATGTTGGAGCAGCCAGATTTATAAAACAAACTCTATTAGACCTAAAGAAGGAAATAGACACTAATATCATAATAGCAGGGAAACTGAACACCCCACTGTCAGTATTGGACAGACCATCTAGGCAAAGAAACAGCAGAGAAACACAAGATCTTAATAATACTCTAGACCAATTGGAATTGGCAGATATCTACAGAACATTCCATGCAACAAACTCAGAATTTTCATCTTCTCATCAGCACATGGATCATTCTCCAGGATAGATCACATATTAGGTCACAAATCAAGTCTCAACAAATTCAAAAAAATTGGAATTATCCCATGTATTTTCTCAGACCATAATGGATTAAAACAAGAAATCAATAACAAACGAAATTCAGGAAAGTACACAAACACATGGAAATTAAACAGCATTCTACTTAATGACATACAGCATTCTACTTAATGACATATGGGTCGAAGAAGAAATCAAGTAGGATATCAAAAAATTTATTGAAAATAATGATACTTCATACCAAAACCTGTGAAATACTGCAAAAGCAGTGTTAAGGTGGAAATTTATTGCATTAAATGCTCACCTCAGAAGAATGGAAAGATGGCAAGTGANAAAAAGATTTACCATGCAAACAGAAAAGAAAAACGAGCTGGAGTAGCTATTCTTATATCTTGCAAAATAGACTTTTAATTAAAAACCATAAAAAGAGATAATGAGGGTCACTACATAATGATAAAAGGACTGATGCATCAAGAAGACATAACAATCATAAATATGTATGCACCCAATGTTGGAGCAGCCAGATTTATAAAACAAACTCTATTAGACCTAAAGAAGGAAATAGACACTAATATCATAATAGCAGGGAAACTGAACACCCCACTGTCAGTATTGGACAGACCTTCTAGGCAAAGAAACAGCAGAGAAACACAAGATCTTAATAATACTCTAGACCAATTGGAATTGGCAGATATCTACAGAACATCCCATCCAACAAACTCAGAATTTTCATCTTCTCATCAGCACATGGATCATTCTCCAGGATAGATCAC
>NW_007774681.1:2778-3978 GCF_000696425.1 Galeopterus variegatus | reverse complement strand
CCATTTCAGGAAACGTCAGGCATTGTATAAATTTGCTGATATTGTGTCTTATCAACAAAAATAAATCCAGGCAAATATCAAACTATTTCTGGAGAACAGCTGTCTTCTCCCAAATTAAGGTAAGCTTCCAACCAACCATTTGGATAATATTCATTATCAGAAACAAAGTGTTTCCACCTTCACCTCCAGATTGAATCTCCTTGCTATGATTCACGGATACAGCTGCACATCTAAATAGCCTGGGAATTTCTTTTGGTGGGTGTCCCAACAAAAGTTACTAAATAATATCTGGGGGAAACTTCTAGGAATCTGTGTCATTGGAAAGTTCCTCATGTAATGATAGATTATTTAGTGAATAGGATTTTGATAACTTGAAACTCTGGGGGAAAAAATAAGCTGAAATTCATACCTCACACATTAAAACAGAATAAAGTCTAAATGGATCACAACCTAAAAATAAGTAAAACTGTAAATGAATAAAGAAGAAACTATGGGAGAATTCTTTCATTACCTCAGAATGAGGACAGCTAAAACCCTTGGGTGGTGAAGATTGATTATTACAAGAATATAAAAACTGTATACATAATAAGTAAAGTCAAAAGATAAACAACAAACTGGAAAAGATGTTTAACCTATATGACAGTTAAAAAATTGTTTATAATGTAAAAGATTCCAACAAATCAATAAGAGCCAACAACCCAATAGAAAAATGAGCAAAGGATTAGAATAGGCAGTTCATAGGACAAGAATAGCAAATGGCTCACGAACATATAAAAAGATACATTTGTCATAACAAAAAAGGAAAGTAAAATGACACTGGAATATCTTTTCTTGATTCAAAGTGGTAAAAATCCCAAACTTTGACAGCACACTGTTATTGGACAAGGTATGGGGAACCACGCCCCTCTCATGTGGAGGGTAAATCAAATCCCTGTGGAGGACAATTTAGCAACAGCTATCAAAAGTGCAAGTGGCTGTGTCACTCAACCTAGCAACTTCTGTAGACATACTTTCACACATACGAAAAGATATATGTGCAAAGTTATTTGTGTAACACTTTTGTAATAGTAAAATAAGAAAATAACCCAAATGTTTGTCAAAAAGAGTCCGTTTTATTAAATTATGGCTGAGCCACACAATTAAGTACCCGACTGCTATAAAAGAAGATCGAGGAAGGTTTTTTTATGTACTGACATGTAA
>NW_007774681.1:0-1841 GCF_000696425.1 Galeopterus variegatus | reverse complement strand
AAGTCTAAGGAAGCAAATCAACATACAGCACAGTATATATATAATTGTACTATTTGTGTAAAAAAAAAAAAAAAGCCAAAGAAGAGAATCACTGATTTTCCTTGCTATCTGAATTCTCGGTCTCAGAAGAGTGACTATAATGATTGTCAAAATTTTATTTTCAAAATTCCCCATCCAAATTAATAAACTGCTATAATAAATCTATCACAAGCAGCAGCAAATGTTATGCAAGACCAGAGGATGCTTCAATCATTTCTCAGGTGTTCTCCAGGTAGAACTGAGTCTCTGCTGATGTCGAATCAAGTTCTGCATTATTGCCATCATCTTCCCACATCTTAAGTAAAAGTATCTTCTGAAAGTGGAAGAGAAGAAAATAGGTGAACCTAAAAGACATAAAAATGTTTACACATAAAAAGAAAAGCATGAAGTGATAAATCATACTGAGAGAGGTAAACTCATGAAAAGAAAATGTAATGCACAACTGACCCTATGGAGCAGTGCTTCTCAAACTTTAGTGTGCCTGTACAGCAGCTGGGGATCTCAGCAAAATGCAGAATGTGACTTAGTAGGTTTGCATTTGGGTCTGAGATTATGCATTTCTGACCGCTCTCAGCTGATATAGATGCTAATGATCCGTACACCGCATTTTGAGTAGCAAGCTTTCGTTATTGAAGACTGCACATTGTTAAATATTTAGGTTCTTGGTGTTTTATTATGCATATATCCTTGGTGAACTAGTATATAATAATTGGAGAAAGAAAAGGGGTCTTTGGCTGGTAATATATCATTTTTCCTTTTAGGAATAATAGATTATAAACTCCAACTATCAAAAAATTTGCAACCTGGAAGGTTTTCAGAAATGTGTATTTGTCTCTGTGTGTTTGTGTGTCTATATGCATGTGTGTATTAGCTTCTGTACACATAAAATAACTCTGGAAAGCTAACAAGAAATGTAACATTGAGTGGATGGGGAACACGAATAGCAGGCATACATCACTCTACTTCCTTCTGGGCCTTTTGAATTTGAGTCATGTGATTACATTATTTATTAGTAAGCAGTTTTTTAAAATTCCCCTTCTTAAAACTGATGATGTCTTGAAGTAGGATGAAAAGGAAGGAGGATTTCTGCAGGTCTGAATCTACAGAAAGCTTTTCCAGGAGAGATGTGGTGCTGAACTGATCCTGGCCAGTTTGAAATAACTTAAGACTACACACAGAAGCAAATAAGTGTACAGTGGTTATATCCTCAGTGAATGAGATTTTTCCATTTTTCCAACAGTTTTTTGAAAAATACTTGTTATACTTATAAATAAACATGACTTAAAAATCACCTCACAGGGAAGGGATTATAATGAAAAGTAATGTTACCCCATCCACCAACAGCTATCGAGAATGGATCCACAGAGGAAGCCATTTTTTTTTTCCTTTTTGTCTTTTTTTCGTGACTGGCAACGGATCGCAACCCTCAGTGTCACGCCCGTACTGGACCGGGACCAGCAACGGGATCGCAACCCTCGGTGCTGCGCCCGCACCTCGCTCAGCCAGTGAGCGGGAACCAGTCTGTATGTGGGATCCGAACCCTTGGCAGGAGTGCCGCTGGGCTCCCAAGCGGCGCACTGTAGCAGTGCGCCACCGGGCCGGCCCAAGGAAGCCATTTTTAATATTTTTCTTCCCATGATATGTCTGTGCTGACAAATAGTACGTTTATGCAGCTATTTATAGCTTCAGGGACTTTATACATTAACCATTTACTCCCTGCCTATGATGCATAAAGGCATAGCTCACTTATACCACCCCCCATCTCCTCCCACTGTTACACCACTATTCATTTTAGGTTTTCC
>NW_007774680.1:0-3978 GCF_000696425.1 Galeopterus variegatus | reverse complement strand
CTGTCTCTAGCTATTATTTATAGGCCATTTGTGTTTCTATTTCAGAATTGTTTGCTCATGTCCTTTACCAATTTTAACCTTTTCTAAAAGCTTTTAGGAGCTTCCTGGACATTTAAGATAATAAAGCCCTGTTTATAATAAAAAAAAAAAAAGAAAAGAAAAAGAAGGCCATTTTGTATTATTCTGAAACACTGAATTTATGTAAATAAATATGAAATTATTATGCACTTAAAAAAATAAATAAGTAAATTCAGGATGGTTATTGCCCCTAAAGGGATGGGAGAGTTTATCAGGGAGGGGCACCCATGGGTTCTCTAATGCATTGGTAACATTTATTTCTCTATATATGTTCTTTATAAAACATAAATAAAAGTATACATTTTATATACTACTTGGTATATTATATTATACCATAATATAAATATTATATTATATTATACCAAATAGTACAAAAAAACTTTTATGTTTTAAAACTATAATATAATATATTACATAATAAAAACAGTTTTAGAAGAAAGAAAAATATTTCCTTGAAAATATCTAATAATTTATCAACAGCTTATGCTCTTAAAGGATGTTCTTTGAAGCTTAAAGATAAATATATAGAATATAGTCATTCTGGTTTGTTACTTAAAATGAACCAGGATTTTTCTTTAAAAGACATTTCACTGTTTAAGTATGGGGTCATGAGTTTCAAGGGTGTTTTTCTGATCAAGAAAAAAAAAGTGAAGATAATAACTTGGCTTCAGTTCTGTACCACACTTAAGTTACTAAAGAACATTAGTCCACACTCGGCCATCTGCCATGCAGTGTGCAGCCAGGGCAGGGAAAGCAACTCGTGTGAATTCAGAAACTTATCTCTGACTTGCTGGCCCAGAAAAGAGAAACAGAAATGTAGTACTATCCATTGAGCAATGTTTTCACACAGTTTGTCTCAAATTTCAAAGCCCTTGTTAAGTAAGTTGATAATATCAGTCTTATTCCCAGTGAGCAAATGTTAATCTGAAGAGGGGTTTTGATGACCCAAAAACTCACTGAAGGTACTGAGAAATTGAGGAGTGGAAAATGTATGAAGAAAGCAAAAATTCATTGCCCCACCATTTTGCAAATTATTTAACCATATTTTTGAGGGAGAAAAGGCAAAGAGTGTCTGATTTTAACTTTTCAGCTTTAGTGTAGGCAGGTGCAATCCTCTCTAGAATGCCTGTTGTATTTTCTTCTTCCCCCTTTCCCTTTCCTTTCTTTGCTTTATTCCATCCAAGTTTTTGTAATATTGCTTAGCACTCCTAGTTATAGATACATTGGGTAGGGACAAGTCAAGGTTGCAGATTAAATAGTGTGATTTCTTTTTTTTCCTTTTGTTTCAAATACTCATTACTACAGGCTGGGTGTAAAATAGATGACCTGTTTTTGCTGCCACTTGCATCAGACCTAGAAACAGAGTAAGCAAATGTGTGACCTAAATTGTGCCTCTTGGGCAGAAAGGCTTTCTATCAAATATCTTTCGTAAGTGTTGAGTAAATGTTAAATGAATGACAGAATTTGAGGAAACAACAAAACGGGAATGTAATATGGTCCATTTTGATGTATGAAGTCCCAGTCTTATGAACACAGCTGTGACTGTGTTACTCCACTTGATTCATTCCTCTGTGCATCTCTGTGCAGCATAAAGTGAAGGGGGTATTTAACAACTATTCGGATTGTTTAGGCACTAAACTGAATGGTTGGGCTTACCACTTTCTGTTTGGTTGTGTAAGTTGATAAAAACATCCACATTAAAAATTGTAAAACATCATATTCTGTGACTTGGAAATAAGGTTTTTTGGTGATCTGGTTATAGGTAATGAAATGAATAATTCTGCATGGTTGCTAAAAGAAATAGCGAATGAGTTATATAAATAATTATTTTTAAAAAGAGCTCTACTCATGCTAAATACACAGCAATTTTACTTTTTTCTTCCTGTAGGAAAAAAAAATTGGTATAGACTGAAATTTCCTGTAGTTGGAATTTTTGACCAACTTCTACGTGGAACTTGATTGTTTCTCTAAAACCATACACTAATCTAAAGAAGTGGAATTCAAGAAGTTGAGAAAGAGTGATTATTAGGATGGGCAAATACACCTGCAAAAATATTTTCTACTGTTGGCTTGAAAATTTCATCAAACAAAATATATTTTCAGATGACTCCTGTTAAAATACAAATTACCTTGGGCAATTTAAGACATTAAATACCATCATATATATTACACTCCAATGTGGATTTGTTTCTCAAATGAAGACCGAAGTGAGAAAAATGTGAATAAGTGACACTTTTACAAATAGAATAAGAGAGAATTAGTATAAATTGCAGTGAGAGCAATTCAGCTTGGTACTTTGCTTCCAGATCCTTTGTTAGTCTTCTTACAGGGTTTTCCATTTTAGCACAGGATCAAACTTTTAAATTAAAGCGATTAGACTCTTATTGGTGGGGATTTCAGGCTGCACCCAGTGGGTGAGAGAGTTATCTGGGGGGACACTGAGTTCACATAGAAGAGGCAGCTGCTTACTCCTGTTCCAAAGGGTGATGATATGCTTGTGAGAAAGTGATTACATGCTTGAGACTCACTATCTTCTGTAGCTTATAAACAGGTTCTGAAGGTACCTCCGAAAAGAGTTCAAAGTTCAAATAGGTAGTTAGCTAGCTCCATGAAGTAAATAGCTGGAAGCACAGCACCCATGTTTATATATGCTCTGGTATATCTGATTAGAGTTCCATTTAAACATTTCCTCCTTAGGAAGCTTGCCACATGGGAACAATGAACAGGAAGAGCGCGAGCTTTCAAGAGGAAGACAAAACTGTTTGAAACGGGCTCTTACTAGCTGGGTGACCTTGATTTGGCCTCAGTCTCCATGTTAGTAAAATGGGGATAATAGTATCTCTTCTGTGGGGTTGTTCTAAAATTTATTAGAAAACACTTCAAGAGACAACACAGTGGGTGTAATAGATGGATTTCTAATATTTAAGGAACAGAAAAACACTGACAGTGCCTTACTCAGTACAGACAAGCAATGAATTCAGTATTGGTATCTGTGACGACAACCCTGACCAATTAGGGACACCTTCAAATAATTGTTTATCAGAAAAATATGCTAAGTAAATTATTTTTTATAGGTTGTTGTCTTCAGGTGAACTACAATGTTAAGGAGGAATAGATTTTTCCTCAAGGAAATCCTCAATTCCATCTGCATTATCTGTATGTCGGTGCTTGTTGGTACTTTTCATTAATGTCATAACATTGATAACATTTTGATTTTTGTAATTATTTTTCTCATAATGAAGCATGCATATAATTCCATGTTGCCTAAATTAAGAATCATAGGGTATGTCTAAAAACATTGCATGGGCTATCAGTGATCTTCCAATATTAAACCTATCGTAATAGCTATTTTATTTTAATGATAAAAGGCTCTTGCTTAATTATGCTCATAGGTGTATCACAGGTGACAATTGAAGTAAAATTGATGGAAAAGATGGTATTTCATAGGAGTGGAGTTCTATCAAAAATTTTAGCTGCTTTGCTGACTGAATTGTGTGTTCCTCCACACCTACCCCCAATTGCAGCTTATATCCATATTTAATTGCATTCTATTTCTAGGCTTCCTCAGTATTTTTGAAATAAATATTCACTCAGTACTTATCTGGGTGAGTTACACAGCAAGTGTCTTCACCCACGGTGACAGCAGTACCATGGACAGCATTGTCCTCCTGGAGGAACTGGGCTGCTAGAAATACCAGGTGGTGCTGCTGCCAAGTATGGCATTCCTCCATCTGATCCCCTGCTGGTCTTTGAGACTTGGGCAAGGTCTCTGGGGCTCTATGAGAGACCGAAATATACAAGTGAAGAATGGCCAAACCATATATGAAATAGAGCTCTGACCTACAATCTGCAGCAACCAGCCCAGAAGTCAAACAATTATTTACAATAACCAGTCCAGGA
>NW_007774679.1:3241-3979 GCF_000696425.1 Galeopterus variegatus | reverse complement strand
CTCTCCTTTTAAAGTCCTCAGAACCACGCCCCTGACCATCATTATTAATCCATTCACTGTGGCATGGTCCTACAAATTAATCACCTCTTCAAGGCCCTCTGTTTCAATTACCATAGTAGGATTTCCCACCCTCAACACTTAAAGGAGGAGTTAAGCTTCTAATATACAGACTTTGGGGGACACAATTCAATCAATCCACAATAATTTGCCTATTCTAGATCTTTTATGTAAATGGAATCTTCCAATACGTACTTTATGTGGCTAATTTCTTTCACTTACCACATAACATTTTCAAGGTTCATCGTGTTGTAGCAAGTATTAGTACTTCGTTTGTTTTTATTGCTGAATACTGCTTCCTTGTGTGGATTACCACATATGTATCCTTTCACCAGTTGATGGATATTTGAGTTTTCCCCACATTTTGGCTATTATGAATAATGCTGCTATAAGAATTTATGTACAATTTAAAAAAAATTTATTGAATCATAATTGATTATGCATATTTTGGGGGTTCAATATTGACATATGTTGATCAAATCAATATTACTAGTATATATATTGCTACAAATTGTACTTATTATTTATGCCCCTTGTCCAATCTCTACCTATTCCCATCTCCCTCCCCTCTCCCACTGCTGATAACCCCCTTCTCTCCCTCTGAGAGTAATGGTTACTAGGTTGATTTGTTGTCTAGATGATCTGTCCAATGCTGAGAGGTGTGATCAGGTCCCCCAATAT
>NW_007774679.1:0-1579 GCF_000696425.1 Galeopterus variegatus | reverse complement strand
CGTTAGCAGGATCAGGAGGTGGAGTCTTCAGTCCTCTGATGTCAAAAGGTCACACATCAGACGTTTGTGTAGATTCAGTAGAGAGGACTGCAAGCTCACCCAGTTTAGTCCAATTTGTGATGGGCCAAACTTAGTTCCCACAAAAACACCGAAGGCACACAACTTATGACTTCTGCACTAGAGGTGTTATCTTAAAAGGCAAATAGGAAGAAGCAGAATGAGAGGTTCCTTATGGAAATGTACCGAAAGAAGGAGCAATTTAAACTGAAAACTCATTAGTTACAGACTCACCACATATCCATGTGTCTTTGAAGTCATGTGGTAGATTAAAAAAAAAACAAATGTGCCTAAACCTACCCATTTAATGACCATTTCCCAGCTAGAGTCATTTCAGAAACTACCCAGTTATTTCATGATGCTACCATTTTTCAAAATGTTTCTAGAATTCTTCTTTTGGAATTGGCTTTACAGCCTGTGGCATTTTCTTAGTTCTTAAGAAAAATATGAGTAGTACGTAATGAAATCTGAATCTATACTTTGAAAAATGTAGCTATCTGGTATATGACTCAGCAGTGGATGTGGCAGTGACAATTTACATTCCCCAAGTCTACAGAGAGCTGATGGATTTTGGACGTGACCGGCGCCATTGTGCACACAATGAGCACAAAATAGTTGCTGACCTCATCTTCCATTCCAGCACCCTGCTTCCCTTCATGAAGTCTCATGACTTAAACAGAAACCCCTTTTGCTTCTGCAGGGATGCAGTTCTCCACCTCAATCCACATTAGAATAATGACTCTCTTTGATGGTATCAGCCAGCCCTTGGTGCACTATATAAGCTCTACCACCCCCACACCTGGTGCTGTCCCCATTTTCAGGGCAGCCCTGGGCCGTCCTCCATTTTGAGTACAGCCTGGCAGATTTCTTTCTTTAATAAAGCTTGAATGGTACCTGGCATCTCGGCTCACTTTCTTTCAAGAGCCCCCCTTAGCATGCTCTTTGAGCAGTCATGTTTCTTTCTAAATAATGTATATAAAAAACTCCATGTTTGCTTCTGAAATTAACACAATTAGGTATGTGAAAAAAAACAAAAACAAGATCAAAAACAAACAAACCTGCAGATAGCTCTAGTGTGAGATTCATCTTATAGATTGTTTTTCAGTCAGCATGTAAATATACAAGAAGCAATCCAAGATTGACTTTTGAGACCTCTGACCCAATCCTGGCTCTGACACCTACACCTCTGGGACCCTGGAAGTTTCAGCTTCTCTTCTGTAAAATCCACTGGATTTTTAAGAGTTAGGTAAGATACTATCATTGCAAGGGCTCATCCAGTGCTACGTGCATAGTAGGCTGTCAATAAATGGCAGTTGCTATTATTAGTATAATCACCTATTAGCACTCCCCCACTCCCCTTCCCCCAGTTTTACAGCCAAGGAAAAAGAAACTCAGTGATTTTCCTAGAACAGGACAGCTATTAAAACGCTGAAACTAAAAACCAGTCTCCTGGCTCACAGTCCACTTCTTTTCATTTCAACATGCAGAACAAGCCTCAGCTTGCAGGTGTAACTGCTGGGAG
>NW_007774678.1:0-3979 GCF_000696425.1 Galeopterus variegatus | reverse complement strand
AAAAAAAAAAGAGAGAAAGTCGAAACTAAGGTGTGGCACAGAATGGCAGGGTGTGGATTTGGGTTTTTGAGCCTGGGGCACCTTGAGAATGTTTATAGGTGTACGTGCTGGGCTAACCCTGTGTTCCCCAAGGATGGTCACGGGCTGTGGGAGAACAAATTTAGTAATGGCATCTCCCTTTCTGCTGCTCTGAGAAAGTTGCTCTGTTTGGTAAAAGGTATTAGTGTTCTTTGTAAGATTCTAAACTACCCATGAAGCTGTCCTTCTTTAGAGATTAAGAATATGGAAAGCCTCAACTTTACATCCAGTGTTTGCAAATGTTCACTGCAAAAGGTATCCTGAAAGGGTGGAGGTGGGGTGTGCGGGTTGGGAGTGGGAGACCTGACTGAGCACAGCCTTGTAGCATCTCACCTGATGCTGCCTTTCCAGCTCCCGGACAGGAGTGGCACCCAGCCCAGGTTCCTTTGGAAGACTCAGAAAGTTGGATATTCTCAATATCCTCCTATCCCTCATGCTTACAAATCCAAAAATTGATCCACAGACAGCTGCCATTCTCCGCGTAGAGCACAAACAAGGCATTAGACCTCTGTTGAATTATTCGTCTAAGCTGCAGCCTTCTATCTAACTCTAAAGACCTCCAACTAACCTTTAGACTCACACAAATACTCTGTATGAGTGAATAAAACTTCTATCTTCTGAAGAGTTCTAAGCACTTTTACATATGTTATCACACTCCCTCAGAAACATGCCTGGGAGTAAAATTTAAGAGCCTCACTTTTCAGATGGGGAAACTAATGAACAAGTGGTAAGGCAGGAAGGCACCTCCCCCCACACAGTTACAGACACCTGGAAGATACAAGGTGAGAATCCAGGACTCTTTCTTCTGCCTATCGAGCAACAAAAGACAAGAGACTCTGAAGTGTTTCTTTGATTATGCTGGAGATGGAGGGGGCCAATTCAGGAGAAGAAAGATGGTGGGTGGGTAGGAGAGAGATAAATGCATCTTGATCACCCACCTTTAATTTGCATGCAACATTTCAGCCCCAGAGTCAACGTCTGGTAATTTCTGAATAACCAGAAGAGCCTATGACAACGCAATTCTGGAAGCAACTGAGCAGCGGGCCACCCTGCTCCCCTCTCAGATGCTGTTGACGAAGCCCTGTTCATTTGCTAAAGGGTGAAATCATTTGTCATTAAAGCACCTACCTGCTTGGAGGCAGGCAGAGGCTGAACCCGACTGCCAACTCCCTTCTGCACAGCTGAGCTGACAGTCTCACCTCCTCTTTTCCTCCGCTGCAGCCTCCTGATTGAACCACGTGGTGGGCTCCGCCTAGGAGGCTTTTCATCACTGGCTTTCTGAAAGGGTCTGTTTGTGGGAAGGGGAGTTGCTGTCACCCATAAGACCCCTGACCCCGAAGACCCCAGTCATCCAACAAGGGTGTACGTGCTGGGTGGAGCAGACATGTGTGTGCCTGATTTCTAGCTATGGTTCCCTGGAGATTATTAAGTTAAAAAGAAATGCCGTTGGGTCTTGGCCCAGCTCAAAGTAAAATCAGAGAAGACTTGGAAGGGGAAAGAGAAACTACAATTTGGGCAAATCTCTGCTATTCGTAGTTTCTTTCTTCTTTCAGACACCATGGCAGCTGGCTTGCTAAGGGGATTTCCTTCTGGGGAAGACATGAACCCCGCTGAACGTGGTGGAGCATCCTGTTTAGTGAAGGCCATAAATCATGTCAGGTCTGGGAGAATCTCACCAGGGAAGGCAGGACAGGGGTTTCTGCTGGCCTCAGGCTCCATGCCCCTTGTGATCGGCAATACCAAGGGAGAAATGAAGGTTTCGTGTGATGTGCCCAAGAGAGAGCCTAGAGGGAAGCTCTAGGGTGCTGTCGCTTTCTCATGGGGGCTCTTTTCAAACCCAGCTTTCCTGTGCCTCAGAGGGCACTCGGTTCCTGTGCAGGCAAAAGGGCCATTTGCTTTAGCAGGCATTGCAGGTGGGCAGCCCGTGTGCGGTGATTTGAGAGATCCAAAGAAGGTCCCAGATTCTCTCATGTACTTGATAGATTAGAATCTGTAAACTGGAGACAATAATAATGCCTACCTAACTGGGCCATCGCATCCCAGATGTGAATGGCCTGGCAACTGTAATGTGCTGTGTAGATGGTGGGGGCTCTTGTGTCCAGCCCGCTGCTTCTCAGGCCCCAAGTGAATCAGGCCTGGTGATGTTAGATCCATAGGTCTTCCTGTACTTTCTGTCACCTCCACTCCACATCCCCAGGCCCTTCCCCAGTGCCCTTTTATGTGATATTGTACTATTGGCGCCATTAAGCCTTAACCCTCCTTTTTAATTAAACAGACAACAGTAATGTAGACAGAGGGATGACAGGCACATAGACCAATTTATAATCTTTATACAAGGAGACACATTAAATAAATATCTATTCATATTACAGGCAAATAATGAAGTCAGTGTACTTTGGAGTATCTTGGTAAGAATGGGCTTGTCTATCTTTCCTGACTGAGCACTCTCAGCAAAGTCCACACAACATTTTCCAAACAAAGGAGTTAACCTGGGTAAACACCACCTGCTTAGAGCTGAATTTGAGGATCTACTATAAGCTGTCTCTGCTTCCACCCAGTACAACAGTGACGTACTCCCCTAGGAGCTTATAGTCTGATAGAGGAGAGGAACACATCATCAGATCATTTAAATGAGGTATCTCAAGAGGCATTTAGAATTACAATAGGTGGTTGCTACAGTGCTAAATTTCTATGCATCTATAATTGAAAGCAGAAACTTTTAGTGGGGTGATGGATGGAGTTGGATGTTATGGAAAAATAGGAAAGTAATACTCAGTGCAAACTGGATGATCGCAGAAGAATTCCCAGAACTGGTTAGTGTTAGAGTGACCTGTGGTGGCTAGTGTCCATGGTGGCCCTAGTGATTCTTGCCTCTTAGAATTCATGCCCTTGTGTCGTCTCCTCCCACGTCGAGCCATGGCCAGCCTGTGTGACCAACACAGTATGGTGGAGGGTATGGTAGAGGTGACAAATGGCACTGTGGGTTTCACCTCAGTCTCTTGGATCACTCTGGGGGATGGACGCCCTCATGCCATGAGGCCCATAAAGGGGGCCACAGTCCATAAAGAGGCCCATGTGGAGAAGAATTGAGGCCTCCTGCCAACAGCCAACACCAATTTTCCAGCCAAGTGAGCAGCCAGCTTGGGAGCAGGGTCCTGCAGTCCCAGGTAAGCCCCAGGTGACTACGGCCCTGGTGGACATCTGACTACCTCTCATGAGCCAGAACTCAGTTCCTGACTGGGAACTGTGAGATACAATAATTGATTCTTATTGTTTTAAGCTACTAAGTTTTGGAGTAGCTTGTTATACAGCAATAAACAATGACCATAGCACCTGTGTTAAGAGCACAGGTCTTCTGTTACCCAACCCAGTAAATTTTCAATTTAGCACTCTACTAAAATATTTTCTGATTCCAAAAACTGATTAAATAACTTTGTATTAACCTATATAAAGGAATTTGACAGTCTATGAGTCAGTAAATATAACTTAATAAAATAGGTTGCATTTTTTAAAATAAAGAGTGATTTGCAAAAAGGTTTATAGAGTTAAGCAGAATATTCATTTTCTTTCCACTTCTACTCGATGTGAAGGAGGTGGCATTTCAACAAGTGTCCTTTCTTCAATTGCCTTCTTTATATGGTGGCATTTTGGCAAGAGGATTTCTCTTCTGTGTGGTAGCATTTCTGAAATAGTTGTATGTGGGTTTTGGTACTTGTTTGTTTTCTAAATAGTAGATTTTTTTTTAAAGGTCCCTGTTTCAATTTGTAAAGTAACCTGCTTTAGCAGAAACCTAGGATGGTCTTGTCAGTGTTTTTAAGCGCAGGAGGTTTCTAGTACCAAGGATTTTATTTTCAGTCTAACTCAGTTTGGGAAAGAGTAAAACTGCTTCTAATAGGTGTAA
>NW_007774677.1:2472-3979 GCF_000696425.1 Galeopterus variegatus | reverse complement strand
CACTTAAATTATGTTCTAATTTCACTTTGATTCGTTTTTCAACTTGCTTGGTTATCTAGTACTGTGTTTTTTAATTACCAAATATTTGTGAGTTTTTCATATTTTTCTGGTAAATTTTTCTAAGTGTATTTCATTGTGGTTAGAGGATATAATTTGTGTTATTTCTAGCCTTTTAAGTTTATTGAGGTTTGTTTTAATGACCTTGCATATTGTTTGCCCTGACTGATGTTTTGTGTGCACTTAAGAAGAATTATGAGTATATTATGTTGTTGAGTGAAGTATTTTCTTGATGTTTGTTACTTCCAGTTATTGTGTATTTTTGTCTTCTATTTCTTTGCTGATCTTTTGTCTGGTTATTCTTTCCATTATTGAAAGTGGGCTATTGAAGTCTCCAACTATTATTGTTGAATTGTACACTTGTTGCTTCAATATTTCAGTCTTAACCACATATACTTTGATAACTTGTTACTACGTGTCTATAATATAAATTTATAACTGTCATGCATATTGCATACAAGTTTATAATTGTTTTATCTTTCTAGTGGATAAACTCCTTTATCTTTCATTACTGTAAAATATTCCTCATTTTCTCTAGTAACATTCTTTGTTTTAAAGTTTATTTTGTCTGATACTAGTACAGACACTGTATCTTTCTTCTTGCTTTGCTGACTGCCTAATATATCTTTTTTTCCACTGTGCATTCAATCTCTTTGTATCTGTGTCTGAAGTGCATTTTCAGTAAATAGCATATAATCGAATACTTTTCTTTTGTAATTCAGTCTTACAATCTCTGCCTTGTGATTATGTAATCCATTCACATTTATTACTATTCATATAACTGAATTCACATCTGCTATTTCATATTTTTTCTATCTTCTATTTGTCTTATGTTTTTTGTTTCTCTATTACTCCATTTACTACTCTCTTGTACTAAGTGAATATTTTCTGATAAATCACTTCCATTTTTTAAATTTTTTTCATATGTTTATATGAGGTTTTGTGTGTTTGTGTGTGTGTGGTTCTTTATGGCTTACCATGTACACTTACCTTATCAAAAAAAGCTTCAGATTCATACTAGCTTAATTCCAGTGAAATGTGATTCCTATATTATAACTGACTTCCCACTTTTTATGGTATTATTGTTATACATATTGTATCTTACACTCACTTCTATATGTTATTTTACTATCAATATATTATATAAATATATATTTTATTCAAATGCTTTTTAAACATGTTGAGAGATGATAGAGAAATAATGGATTTATGATGTCTCTTATAATTTCATAATTACAATTAACTGTACTTTTCATTTGTGTGGATTTAAGTTACTGTTTGGAGTCACTTGCCTGAATAACTTCCTTTAGGATATCCTGTAAAGTGGGTCTACTAACAACAGGTTATCTCAGTTTTTATTTATCTGGGCATGTCTTTATTTTATCTTAATTTAGAAAGATAGCTTTGATAGATTCTTGCTTAACAGTTTTGGTTTTTAGTTTTTTTGTTT
>NW_007774677.1:0-1019 GCF_000696425.1 Galeopterus variegatus | reverse complement strand
GATATTTACCATTTGATGTGACATTGACATAATACCTTACTTTATTTCATTAATTGTGCTTTCCTGTTATACTCTGAACATATTTATAATGGCTCCTTTGAACTCTTTTTCTGTGAAACCTTACATCTGTTTTCTCTTGTCTGAGTGTGAGCTGATAGTATAATGCCCACCAAACTGAGAAGGTATCCTGAGACAGAGCATTCAATTCCATATGGTTTACAAGGAGTTTATTACTACTATCACTATTATCAATAATGGGTAAGTCACTTACAGGGATCGGGCAGAGGATCAATGTGAGTGCTGCACAGTTGCTTTCTCCACAACCCTGGGGGCAAGGAGCAGCGAGGGAGGAATTGAACTTTATAAGGGA
Organism: Galeopterus variegatus; assembly: GCF_000696425.1. Classification (NCBI taxonomy): domain Eukaryota; kingdom Metazoa; phylum Chordata; class Mammalia; order Dermoptera; family Cynocephalidae; genus Galeopterus; species Galeopterus variegatus. Next base: position 649 of record NW_007774677.1, on the reverse strand, counting down.
CTTAGGGAACAAAAGTAGAACTATGCCAAAGAGGGAAAGGCTACAGAAATGGAAGATTACCAGGCACCTTACAGCCTCCTGTTGCTTATCCTGAGGGTTGCTGGCATCTCTCCCCTTATTGTACACAAGCATAGCATTCTGTTCCTTTCCCTTCCTCAGTTGCTAAGCAATCTGTGCAGGGGAAAGATTTTGACTATCGAAGGAGGGCTCCAAAGGCCACAAGCATGAAGTGAGTTCTGACCAGCATTCCTACAGCCCTTACAGACAGTTTTAGTTTCCTGCTTTTCATTGGTGCATGTGCTGTACTTCCTGTTTCTTTGTGTGCCTGGCATTTTTTGTTGGGAACTAGAAATTTTAGATAATATACTATAGCAACTTTAGGTATTGGTCTCTCCCAACACACTCATACCTAGGACTTGCTATTTTTATTCACTTGGTTTTTTTTAGTGACTATGTTGTTATAGTGAAGTCTGTTTTCTAATCACAGTGTTAAATCTTTGCTGTTCCTTACTCAAAAGGTTGCAGCTTTAGGTATGTCCACACTTACGGTGTGATGACAGTAGTTTTGGTAGGAATCTCTTTCACCCTTTTCCTCACCACACCCAGCTGTTAAACTACACTAATGCCAGCTGATTGCTTTATTATTTTT
>NW_007774676.1:0-3979 GCF_000696425.1 Galeopterus variegatus | reverse complement strand
CAGAGGAGTTCTTTGAGGAGGAGAGAATCGGCCTTCCCTGTGGTATGAAGTCCACTTCCCACACTGTGGGAATTTTCCATTTGGTGGAACTTTAAGGCCCTTGAGTGCTTAAAGTGTTAATATTAGTATGTTAGTGGAAAATGGCATTTCCCTCAACCTCCATGAGCTGGAAAGTTTTATTTTTACTTGATTTTGACCACAATTGTACAAACTCTTAATCTCCTTGTGTTCGTAATTTGAGTGTATCTTTTCATCAATTAAACATGCATAATAAACATTCTTTCCTCCTAGAGAAGACTTAAGACAATTAATTTATGCTGGAGAAAAGTGATTATTTTGGGTTTTAAAAAAGGTACTGATTTTTCTCTGCGCTAGGAGGATACTTCAAAAAGTTCACGGAAAATTGAATTAAAAAATAATATGAATACTTCCGTGAACTTTTTGAAGACTGCTCGTCCTTCACAGCTACAGGAGGTGAAAACTCCTCCTTTTTGATTCACATCTAAAAGGAGAAGGTGGAAGCATTTGGGGCACATCACTCACTGGGAAGTTACCATGTCCAACCTGGGGAAGAATGGAGAGTTAGAGATAATACAATTATCTATTCTCTGATTTTTAAATCAGACTTTTCCTTGTACTGTTCAGCCCTCTGAGTTCTGGAAAAACAAAGACTTTGTGGCTGAACTCCTTGGCTCCACCCTGTGAAAAGTCATGTCCCAGATGGTCAATAACTTTTGACTTTCTTAGGGACATTTTACTGTGTTCACAACTCCCAGCCTCTGTGATCTCCTTCCTCTTCTACCACTCCTAAGATAGAATTTACTTTGATCACTCAGTCTCTCTCATCTGAGAGTTTACACAAATAATGCGTGAATATATATTACTTATCTTGATAAAGATTTTTGAAACCCAGTTTTGAAAGTCTGACATTATCAACTGCTGCAAGAATGTGGATAAGTAAAAACATATATATACCACTAACAAGAATAGAAATTGTTATAACACTTTGAAGAATAATTTTCCATATTTGGTAAAGCTGAAAAATTTGGCGTATTACCCAACAATTGCCCACTTATATTTTCTGTATCCATAAGATGGAGATAATAATTTTATCGCTCTCATAGGGTTGATGTGAGAATAAAATGATTTAATATACATAAAATACTTGGAAGTTACATCTTTAGCTCTCAATAAGTTACAAATTTTATTATTGGTAGTGGTATCAATGTATATAACAGCTACATGTATCAATGTGAATAAACCTCAAAAATGTAATACTTATTGAGACAATATGCAAAAGAATACCCAAATTATGAATACCAGTCACATGTAAGTCACAAGTGTGTGAACAATACTGTATAATTTTAGGGATAAATATATATGTAGAAAAGTATAAAAAGACACATAGGAATGATAATCTTCAAAGTCAAGAGAGTTGTTATTGCTAATAGGGAGAGAGAGTTCTATGATCAGGGATAAGACCACAGGGGCTTCAAATGAACTGAAAATGCTTCCATTCTTAAGTTGGGTAATGTGTAAATATGTGTTCATTCCTCATGTCTTTCAGTAAATATTAAATATTGCACAACAACAAAAAAGCAACAAATAGCAAAAGTAAAGAATGAATGACTCAGCTTTTAACATATATTTATGGGAAAAACAGTATTTGTTAACTTGGAAAGGCCCTTTGACTTCAATATTACAAGTTTTATATAATGATCCCTTGATTCAATTTAAATCCTAAGGAATTAAACATAAGTGGAATCTAAAAGCAATGAAAAAAATCATGTAGCAAGAATTTTCTACTGGTTGCTCATAGGGTTAATGAACGCAAACTCATTTATATAAAGCTAATTATACTAATTGAGTGTAAATAAGACTCTAGAGAAGCTGGTCATTCATTTTTTTTGTTGTGTCCCTCTGCAGATCCTCCACCCCACAGCCGTGGTGCAGGTCTTAGCTGCAGTAATTCATTATCCATTTATGTCTGGACTCTTTTCATGCCCATGTCAGTATGTTTTTCTTATATTTAAAATTTCTAGAGAGATGGGATTCGATTGAAAGTACTCTTCACAGCCCCACTCATGCATCCAGCAGACGTTTAATGAGTGTCTGCTATGTGCCTAGCACTGTACCAGACAATGACTTAACCACTGTAAATGCAGACTGTAATAAATACTGTAATATGAGATGCTGCTTACATCAAGACAAAAGATGAAGAATAATCATGCTCTGAAAGACCTTCATTTGATATTAAGCTTAGGGTTCTCTGGTTTTACCAACCCTACTCTAATCCCAAAATGTCTATGCCTACTATGTATTTAAATGTTTTTTGCCCCAAACCTGGAGCCTTTTATAATAATCTATAACATGGAAAACAATTATCACCCATAATCAGTATTAACAAATAAAAGGGCTCATTGTCAGTAATGAAGAGTGAGAAACAGTTCTCACTGAGCTCAGCTTCTTTTGTCAGTCAGCATTAGTTACAAGACTGATTTAAACATCAGTCTTAAGGTCTTAGGCACCATGACAATTGTTCAAGCCCATAAAATCCAGAGGAGTTAATGTGGAGCTTGTTGAGGGAGCATTTCCAATGAGTGACTGGCTGTGCCAGCACTGAGGCCTTGTCACATGAGCGCAGTGGGATTTCTGAAGTGGAAAGTTGCTTTAGGAAAATCTCTGCACTCATGATACCCGTTTGCTTATTTGTTTTGCTATGTCGGCTCAAGTTCCTCTTAGGAAGACTGGAAGTAGAAGCAGAAGATTTTGAAAATCTCCAGTTCAGGAGTCTGTAAATTTTCTGTGAGGGGTCGGATAATAAATATATTTGACTTTGCAGGTCACAAGGTATCATAGCAACTACTAGACTTGGCAGTTGTGGCACGAAAGCATTCAGACAGTGTGTGAATGAATGGGCATGGCTGGGTTCCAATAAGTTTATTTTCATAAAAAAGCACAGGGCCAGATATGGCTTGCTTGCAGTAGTTGCTGAATGCTAATCTAGTTGGATCTATCTTTTTTTTTTTTTTAAATTAAAAAGACCACTAATATGCTAGTGATGCTCATGCACTTGGAGTGGTCTATAGAAATATTTAAGACTAAAAGAGCAAAAAACCAAATGAGATATAACACAGTAGCATTTAATAAAACATATGCATACATTACAACACAATACATTTTATAAGAACTTATATAAAATAAAACACGTATATTAAACATATAATGACTTTCTCTGGGGAAGGTTAGGAAAAAGAAGAGTGGAAAATTGGAAGAAATAAAAGAAGAGAATAGACTTTGAGGGATCAATGACTATACTGTACTTTGATTGGAGCCATTGACAAACTCAACCCTCTGCTGCTGAGTTTCCCCACCAAGAAAAGACATGCTCAAAATCGTACAAAAAATCCACAAACTTTCATCACTATTTGAACACAAAGAAAGACAACCAAGTAAAATGACTTCTTGCATATAGAAGATCATGATTTAACATGAATATGATTACATGGCCTAACCATTTAATTCTATTACGTGTTTCTAATTTTAATAAATATTTACTGAGTGAAATCTAAGTGCAATGTATAATGCCATAATATGACTTTGCAAGATGTGAAAATGAGCTAAATATCGCTTTTAGGAGTTCTCTATCTTCTGGAAGAAAATAAGGCCTAAATTATAAAATTCAAGGTGTGGCTTGTGGACCACTCACTGCTGGCCAGTGAACATTTTACTATTGGCCTGGGACAGGAATAATACAGCAATTGAAAACAAGTGTTTAGAAACTTTCATTGTAATTTGACCTTATTGAACAGGGTTATAGACCAGGTCAGGTGTTGTCAAATTCACATGGCGAGTCACAAATGGCAGGAGCTACATAATTGTTGAGCACAGTAGGGCCATGTTCTGAAATAATTACCCAGATCAAGAAGGTCGTGACAGGTTCTAATCAATGCAATGCTTTGTTCATTGAGAAAGTCTT
>NW_007774675.1:0-3980 GCF_000696425.1 Galeopterus variegatus | reverse complement strand
TGTTTTGTCTGTTGGATCATTTGCACATATCCATGTTATCTTGGGGTTTTCCTGGCATATTGTTTAGTAGAAAAACAGCAAGTTGTAGAAAATACATGTAGTATAAGCCCAACCTTATAAAGAACTACATTTAATCCCATGTGTATGTCTATGTATATAATAAACATATTTTGTGAATGTATACTGTATTAGTCAGCATTCCCCAGAGAGACAGAATCCATAGGATATGTTATAAATATATGAGGGGGCTTACCAGGGGAATTAGCTCACATGATTATGAGAAAAGTCCCACGACAGGCCCTCTACAAACTGGATGCTGGTAGCATGGCTCAGTCCAACTCTGAAGGCCCCAACACCAGGGAAGCTGATGGCGTCCTTCGGTGTTAGTCCTGGGACCTGAAAACTGAAGATTCTCAAGCTCTGATGTCCACAGAAAGGAGAGAAGAGCGTATCCCAGCTCCAACAGATAGAGGGAGAGATTCACCTTTTTTTCTCTGTCTTTCATTCTCTCTGGGACCCCCAGCTGATTGAATGGTTCCTGTCCACATTGAGGGCGGGTCTTTCCCACCCAGTCCCCTCAGGCTGTCATATGAATCTCACTGGAAACACCCTCATGGACACACCTTGAAAAATAGCTTAACCGGGTTTCTTGGCATTCCTAAATTTAATCCAGTTGACACCTAGAATTGATCTTCACATATACTTATGCACTCATATAGGTACAGATACATAAATATATCTATACACTTACATATTATCTTAAAGTGCATGACGAAGTGACTTCCTCTGGGAGATAAGCTCAAGCTAATGAGTGATGTCATTTCTCAAATCACACATTTCATGACTGAAGGAAGGAAAAAATATGACTAGAATTTGATGTGTATTAGATGTTCAGCCATGTATATTTGCGAGATGAAATGAAACTAATTATTTCAGGGCCATAGCATCAAATTACCATCCCATTAATGACAAGTATAAAATAATGTGTTTGAAAGTGGAAAAATAACAAACTGATAAGGCTTTCAGGAGATTTTATTCTTGTTTAGAAGAGAGGAAAAACACACAGAACACATGACTAGCGATGTGAAAGCATATACTCACACTTGACTCTAAGTTGTAAAGAAGTACAAAGAACATTTGAAATTATTATTTAGTGTTCTTAGTAACACCAAAGCAGGGGCATGAATTCAAACACTTAATGTTCATTTCTCCCTATGAGTAACTCTCTCAATGTTTCCCTACAGGTTAGAGCTGCTCCTGGACATAGTTTCTCTCTTTTAAATCCAAACCTCGAGTACCTCTAAGTGATATTCAGCCAAGAGAGCTTCTCTACATTTGTCCCCTTTGTCTCTCTCTGTGCTTATCATTATGAGGACCAGCATGGCTTCTTGAGACTCTACTTTCTTACTTTTCTTACCAACATTATACACAAAAGAGGGAAAGGCTGAGAACTAACCCAGCAATTAATAATACTTCTTATTTAGAACACACAGAAGAGAAATGGCTTTGAAGTATGACATACAAGTCATTTTATTTTGTTTTATGTGACACCGTATTAATAACTTCTTAATAGGTATCAGCTTATTTGCTGAGAAATACAAGTATTAGCAAGTACAGGAATTAGCAGGCATATGTGTGCAGTGAAACTCAGGAAATCTTCTCATTGGAGTTTGGATGTTCACTAGATCTTGAGAGAATGGGGAGATGTGCAAAGTCAGAAAGGCATCCTTGAGATTGGGAAGGAGGTGGACAATGCCTCAGAGGAGAGGGAGCTGCAGAAAACAGCACAGCCACAGCAGACAGTCTGCCCTTCTTCACACAGGAATGAAGCAGATCCGGTACGAGGGTGGCAAAGAAAGTGATCTACTGTTAGGTGGGGTGGTATCGAGGTCCTTTGGGTCAACCAGAGATTTCAGGTTAAAGTTCTGTAAAATGGTGATCAGGAATAAAAACAGCTCCATGCGAGCCAGACCCTCTCCCACACAAATTCGTTTGCCTGAAAATAACAAGCACAGAGGGTAGTTACTTTCTGTGTGTAACTGTGATTGTAACAAATACTGTGTTTGTGGCAGGCAGAAAAGGAATATGTAGTAACTGTTTGATGAATGATTGGGTAGATGGATGGGTGGATGAATGGATGGGTAGATAGAAGGCAGAATGGCTGGAAGAATGGCTGAAGAGATAAATGGACACAGGGCGTACACACTTGCTATCCACTTAACATCTGTTTTTAATGGGCACCACTCAACAAATATTTATTATGAGCCCCATCCCAAGCACTTTATTATGTATTCCCACTTTATAACTGATTTTTTTTCTTGTCCTTTTTGAGACTGGCCACACCACGCTCAGCCAGTGAGCGCTGTGAGGGCACCGGTCATCCTTATATAGGATCCTAACCTGCGGCAGGAGCGCCACTGCGCTCCCAGCGCTGCACCCTCCTGAGTGCGCCACGGGTTCGGCCCTATAACTAATTTTTTGATATTTTGAATTTCCATCTATATTTTTGTAGAAACACACCCACAATATGTATCCTGTTCCCAGTCTGAAGTTCCCTGATCCTTCCTTCCACTCTTCATACCCTCTATTCTTAGCTGTAGCCATGCACACTATTAACAATCTCTAACATGCCATGCAGTTTCACATTTTATCTCATGCTGGTCCTTCTTGCCAAGACATACTTTTCTTATACTACATTCATCTTCTCAGTGAACTTCTCGGACAATAGGTCATTCAGGAACATGTTGTTTATTTCCATGTATTTGTATAGAGTCCTGAGTTTTGCTCTTTATTAATTTCAACTTATAATCCATTACAGTCTGAAAAGATAGTTGAGAAGAATTCAATTTTTTTACAGCTATTGAGACTAGATTTGTGACCTAACATGTGGCCTATCTTGGAGAATGTTCCATGTGCTAATGAGAAGAAAGTATGTTCTTTAGTTGGAAGAAATGTTCTGTAGATATCTGCCTGGACCAATTAGTCTAAAGTTGTTTAAATCCTGTGTCTCTCTGTTGATTTGTTGCCTGGATGATGTCTTCCTGCTGGTTTGCTCCTTTTATTTTTATATAGTGGCATTTGTCATTTTATGGTTTTCGATTTAAAGTCTATATTATCCAATATAAAAATAGCTACTACTGCTTATTTTTGTTTTCCATGTGTGTGGTATATCTTTTTCCACCCCTTCACTATCAGCCTGTGTGCACCTTTACTGGTGAAATGAGTCTTTTGAGGATAACATAAAGTCAGGTCTTGCTTTTTGATCCAGTCTGTCAGTCTGTGTCTTTTTAGTGGGGAGTTTAATCCAGTTTCATTTAGGGTTGTTATTCAGAGGTATTGTCTTGTTCTTGGCATTTTATGGCTTTATGATTAGATGTTTTGAGTATGTTTTTTTTTCCCTTTTTTCCACTTGGATTAGGGGTCTTCAATGTTTATGGGGTATTTTTGAGGTGCTAAAATTTAGTTTCATTTGTATTTCTCATTTGCATTTCTATTTTATTAGTGGGTTTTGTTCTTACTTGTGTATTTGTGGTAGTGATTATTGTTTTTTGGATTGCAGCCGGTGCTTTCCTCTCTCATAGCTTTAGTTCAAATGGATTAAATGATCTCTTTACTCATCTGCTTCCCTAATTTGTGTGAAGCCCTTTGGTACCTATTCTATGCCTGTGGATACTTGTATCCTCAAAGCTCAGCCTGGGATGGGGGTGGGGGGATGGCGAGCAACATCCCACAGACACCAGTCCAAGATGTGGAGTCAGGAACCTTTATCGTGGCAGGTGAGGAAAGTGTAAATGAGTTTCACCATCTAAGAGGAGCTCTTGGGTAGCTCAATGAAGCATCTACATTCAGAATTCAATCAGCCTATACTCTGACTTTCTCAGTTTGAAAGGATTCAGTCAACCCCCTATTAATATTGCCTGAGAATGAGGATGTATCATGAGCAGGGAAAGAATGTGGGTGTTGGGAATGGTGCTTCTGAT
>NW_007774674.1:0-3980 GCF_000696425.1 Galeopterus variegatus | reverse complement strand
TACTACACACTCATACATGTATCCATGAACATCATATTCTTCTGCATTTTCTTTCTTTTTTAAAAAATGTACATAAATAGCTTATATTTATTATGGAAAAACTTGCTTTTCCAACCCATTATTATATTTTCTTAAGACCGCTCTGTGTTGATATACAGAAATCTAGTTCATTCTTTTTAATAAAATGTAGTATTCTATTGTATGAATATAACTCGTGCTAACCACTGCGGTGGAAGCTCCCCCGGTGCACGCAGTTTTCTATAGTTTTTCATTGCTGTATCCCCAACCCCAGAAAAGTGCAAGACCACACAGAGCAGTCGCTCATTGAATGTTTGTCAAATGTATGAAACAATGTACCCATTCATTTCACTACTAATGGACATTAAGGCTGATGCCAATTTTCTACAAACTTTTACAAGGTTTCCTGGGAACATACGTGAGAGTCTCTACCTAGAAATGTATGTAGTGTAGTGACAGTTTTTGTGCTTTAAGTTTTACTAGATCCCCTGAAATACTGTATGACTTCTCAGTGGCTTGGCGTAGCACACACTGAGGTTCACTGATGTGGCCAAGGAATTGGTTTTCACACGGCCACTGATGATGGGGTCCTGCTTCCTGTTGCTCATAACCTAAGGCTCCTGGCTCCCCTCTCACAGCTCTGTACAATGCTTCGTTTTTTCTTTAAAACGTAATATACATTTTTAAAAAATTGATAAGCCTTTGTCAGAAAGAAGGAGTTGAATTATTCCAAGTAACAAGATAATGCTAAGTAAAAGGGTAAACAGATTCATAGCTAGGGATGTGAGTATCTTTGGGCTGATGATGCAGCCCTCGCGCTTTAAAGCACAGCCACTTTGTATACAATGTGTGAGGGTTGACAACAAGCTCCTGGTGGATTTCGCCCTATAGCACCATGTCACTAGTTCCACTGGACAAACGTCTTTGTGCGTTACTGCAGTCAAGCAATATCATGCTTCATTAATTACACGAGCTGCAGTTTAATAGCCTTGCAGATACACTGGGATTTTATTTCATTTTGTCTCAGCCTACCTCACAGGTAAATATAAGTGAAATAAAGCATTTGGAAAAGCATAAACACTTGAGTGAAATATTTATATTTATTTTTCATTGCAAAGTACTTCTGAATGGATTTTGTAACCTTTGAAAAAATGAAACACACACACACACACACAGTCACACACACACAGGACATTAAATCTCTGCACAGATTTTCAGATTCTGAGACTTCAGCTGAAAGCAATTACAGAGCGTATAAGGCTGATTCCAAGACTGACAGTGAATGTTATCTGCTGCAGAGGCCGGGCGTGGCGCTGAGGCTTGGCATTTAGTGTCTGCTCCAGCCTTGCCGCTGCGTGGAGAGCACTCAGCACCCCCTGCTGCTCAGACTGAGGCTCAGCAGCCTGGCCTGGAGGGCTCCCATGCACACATATGAGGTGGGCAAAACAGGGGGGTGGAAAAAGCTCTTGCAGATGAAGTACTGAATTCCTGTGGAACCTGCATTTCCTTAGTACTCCTCCATTAATGACAGGTGGTTTTTGCTTTATAAATCTATGAGCAATTCCTATCTTAAGTCTTCTTGGGCTTCAATAGAAACTAGCAATAAGCAAAATTCTGTTTTTCAATAGTACTGTCAAATGACTTCTGCTTAGTTGGTTAGAGCACAGCCTTGTAACACCAAGGTCACCATTTCAGATCCCCAAACCAGCCAGCCACACACACACACACAAACACACACACAATTAATTAAAACATAAAAAAAAAGAATATCTATTGCTTGTATAGTACTGATCCACAAATTCCTCTTCACCCATGATTTAACCTGGCAGGCATCTATTTACTATTTGAAAAACCAGACCTTGTGCTTTACAGTTTACATGAGCCTCTCCTGGTCATTACTTTATTTAATCTTCACAGCAAAAGCATGGGAATTAAGGCCATTTGAAGATTCCTCTCCTCCACTGATTTGTCAGGCTGGGTTTTTAAAAAAATATTTAATAAAAACTCTAAGATTGCCAACTTTACATCTTGAAAAGTATGTCCACTTCTGTTAGAACCTATCACACTACATGTGAACACAAATGAGGCACTGTGAGGAGATGGATGCATTCATCACTGCAGAGTAAGCCAGTCTGGCTTTTATTGTTTCATTCCCTATACTTTCTCCCCTCATTCTCCCACCTACTAACTGTTTACAGATTCCATGTAGAACAGATCCATTTTACATTGGCTTTTATTAGCAATTCTCCCAGTAAATAGAGAGTACAGTGAAACCATCCTGTGCCATTCAGAAACTCGTGGAGTATGGTAAGTTTACCCTTTTCTTCAATGTACAGCAAAATTTGTTTAATAAAAGTTATTCCCACATAAAAGATGAATAAAAATCCCCAGTGTTTCAAGATAACTTGCCCTTTTCCTGAGAGTACAAAAGGGTTTTTTCCCATGTATATTTTATTCATTTTGATATCTTCTGATAAATTATTCTCATGTCATGCTGAGAAAACTTCAACTTGTCATTTGAGCAAAGATATAATAAAGTCATTATAAATGTCTAGCACTGAAACCATCTTTCTTTCATTTTTTGATATTAAATTTTAATTAGAGAATATCCTTTTAAATAACCAGTATTTTATGGAGAGAAATAGCAAAAATGAGGGCCATAAAAAAAAGCTATGTTATAAAAAAGGCATCTGACTAGTGGGTACCACTTCTTTCTGGTACATTCTAAAGATACCCATCGTATTTAGCAAATTCCCAGAGACATTTGCTCTTCCAAATAAAACAAGTTTTAACAACAACGAGGAAAGAGAAGTTTTTAGTTCTACACAAGTCAAAGAGACCTCTGCAGAAGGCTACAACCTCACCAAAAGATTAGACCTAAAGGAAACAACAATGACAACAAAAAAACACTTGGCAAATTAGCATATACCCTTGCCTGTTCCAGTCTGAGCTTTGCGGAGAGAATATGTCTAACCACATAAAGTTGGCCTTGCTCAGGTTTGGGGTTTGAATTTACACTATCTGCAGGGTCCAAGAAACCTCACTCCAGAAATTAACATATACTGATCCAGTTTCATAGCAGCTGGCAGAACCAAAGACAAATGTAAGCCCCGTGAACACGTTATGGAATAATTTATCATAATAAAGAGTCAGAAGAAGCAATAGAGCCTTCAAATAATGGAATAACGATATAGATTGCACAATAAGTATTTAAAATGTTTGCAGAACTATACAATTGAATCAAAAATAAGAGAAAGATTATAACATAAAAGACAGACAAATTAGATAAAGAATAAAATTAAAAATGCAGAAATGAAAACTATAACCCTTGATATAAATATTTAGATTTGACACAGTTGGGAAAAATTAGTGAACAGGAAAATAAATCTAAAGAAATTACCCAGAATATTGTCTAGAGAGAAAAAGAAATGTAAATATGAAAGAGAGATTAAGAGACTTGGAGGAGAGGTGGAGGAAATATATACGGCTAATGACAGTTCCAGAAGAAGGAAGTAGAAAAATGGCAGAGAAGCAATATTCGGAGAAAAAAATCTGAAAATTTCTGAGAATGGATAAGAACTGAGAGAGTTGGCTGTTAGCAGATGCTCCCCAAGAGTGTACTTCGGGAGAGGAAACTACTCAGGAAGGAAAGGAGAGCTAAGAAACTGGTACGCATGGTGACCCTAAACAAATCACGACTGTGTAAAGTGATCATCCTAAGAATGACGAATATGGTAGATATAAAATACTAGATGGACCTAGAACACTGGGCAGCAGTAGCCTTTGCGATGGGAGGGAGGTCACAGGAGGTGGAGTACTGTGAAGTCTCATGTTACTCAGTGTGAGGTGAGTCAGCAGCATTACGCTTGTGTCTGAAGGAAAGCAGGCTGGCCAGCTTAGCTGGTTAGAGCACAGCCTTGTAACACCAAGGTCACCATTTCAGATCCCCAAACCAGCCAGCC
>NW_007774673.1:1915-3980 GCF_000696425.1 Galeopterus variegatus | reverse complement strand
GCAACACTGAGGGTTGCGATCCGTTGCCGGACACGGAAAAAGACAAAAAAAATATATATATTATTCATCTGTCCTTAATCTTTCAGTTTAAGTCTGTCATATCTCCTTTGGCTTTACATAAATAGGAAGTGTCAGTATGATGGGGTTATAGGCTTGAGAGAACTGCTCATGCCTCAAATTACAGTTACCACAGCATCTGGCTTGTTCTTCAAACCAGGTCATCTACATTGGCTATTGAGCCCTAATTTGCACATTCAAGACAGTTCCATGTTAAAACTAACCTATTTTAGGTAGCTCCAGCACTGAACAGACCAGAATACCTTCACTAGGAAGCCATTATACAAACCCGAAACCAATCTCAAAGAATTGCCATAATAATACATCATTTCCAAAATAACTCAGAGTGTGTATGAGGACATTCATAAAACAATGACTGTGGCACAGATTATGTCTGAGGAGCTTAATGACAAAAAGAAGGAACTTAAATGAATACTAAGTTCCAAGAAATACAGTCTCTTAGGAAGAGATACACTTCTACATATTTGAAGGTAGAAGAAGATAGCAAGGCAGAAATAATACCTGAGATAATGAATGTGTGTGCATGGAAAGAAGTGACACAGCAGAAAGTATAAACTTAAAGAGATGGAATATTATGGGAGTGAAGGAAGTGTGGTGGATATTTTGATGTGAAGTAGAGAGCTAATAAAAGCATTGACACAGATGGATTCTACATCTCAGTAAGTTAAGGCAAAGTCTTCAGCAGTAAACATGAGGGACATCAGAGAAATAGCTAAGGAAAGTATTCTTGAGGCGAAAGACCAAAAAGAGAGAGAGAGAGAAAAACATATGCTGGGTGTCTTTATCTCAAGACATGTTTCATAATACAGAGTAACTATAATCAACTGTACTAACATTTTATGAAAGTTTTAGAAATAATAAGCTATTTTGTTAACAAATGTACCATGAATGAGAGATGAGAAAAATGAGCCTTGAAGTGAAAAACATTTAAACTAGTGAAGAGTAAACAAGCAGTGTAGTAATTCCACAGCTGGTAAAATAATATACCTGGTCGTATCCATAAGGCCTCTGCTGGGGTGGCTGTGGTGGTCCAGGCTGTGTTGGTCTATATCCCCCATACTGCTGACCTTGTCCTTGTGGGTAGTTAGGATACTGAGGACCTGGACCACCCTGGGAAGGACCTGAAAAATAATCAACACAATCAAAAGCCTAGATAAAACTATAAGTCCCTAGAACTAATTAATCAGTTTAAAACCAGATGTTACTATATTTTTATATCTATATCTAAAAGGATAATTTGGTACCTTGATTGTTTCAAATGCTTTTTAAAAATAAATGTCAATGTTATAATAAGGGTGAAATACTGTAATGCTACTTCAATGTAACTATTGTGCTTTGCCCTACCCATAACAAAATATATGTCAAAATGGGTAAGAAAGGGCCAGCCCCATGGCTCATTCGGGAGAATGCGGCACTGGTAGCACCGAGGCCGTGGGTTCAGATCCTGTATAGGAATAGCCGGTGGGCTCACTGGCTGAGCATGGTGCAGATGACACCATGCCGAGGGCTGAGATCCCCTTACTGGTCGGGGAAAAAAACAAAAAGGATAAGAAAGACTAAGGGAGTTGTAAAACAGGTTAGGACCAGCCAAGGACAAATTCAAAGAAAAATACTAAAATAATTTCTGAATAAAGTTTGGGAATCAATAATATTTACACTATATGACTCTGGATTTACATTTGCAATCAACAAAAGAATCATATGGATATAATCTACATTGACAAACTGATTATTTAATATTTTAAAATAGAAACTGCACACTTGAAAAGCCACAGGTGGCATGTAAAAAAACTTGACTCAAAAGTTACTCTGGAGGTAGGCTTCACCGCCACCGCCCGACTCCATCCCTGGCCCGGCTGAGTGCGCATGGAGCACGGAGGCATCCAGCTTGAGAAGCAGAAGATCCACAGAGACCACATGCCCTGCGGTGACGGCGCATGACCCAGCACGTGGGCCATGCCGCCGCAGCCACCCAACTCCATCCCCA
>NW_007774673.1:0-1199 GCF_000696425.1 Galeopterus variegatus | reverse complement strand
ATTGACAAACTGATTATTTAATATTTTAAAATAGAAACTGCACACTTGAAAAGCCACAGGTTGCATGTAAAAAAACTTGACTCAAAAGTTACTCTGGAGGTAGGCTTCACCGCCACCGCCCGACTCCATCCCTGGCCTGGCTGAGTGCGCATGGAGCACGGAGGCATCCAGCTTGAGAAGCAGAAGATCCACAGAGACCACACGCCCTGTGGTGACGGCGCATGACCCAGCACGTGGGCCATGCCGCCGCAGCCACCCAACTCCATCCCCAGCCCAGCCGAGTGCATGCTGACCAGAGAGGCGCCTCCCCGGAGAGGCCCAAGACCCCAGGCAACCACGCACCCAAGGCACTAGTGGCCAAACGAGCAGACACTGAGGCAGCCATACCAAATTGGCAACCCCAGCAGCATCCTAGCCAGACAATAGTGTCAAACCAGTAGACTGTGAAATCCCTTGCCAAAATGACTAAACATCAAAGGAAAGATACCAGAAATATGAAAAATCAAGAAAGTACATGACCAAAGGGTAATAACTCTCAAACTCTAGATCCTATAGAACAAGAAACCCTCAAAATGTCAGACAAGGAATTTCGAGTGATAATTCTAAGGAAACTAAATGAGATACAAGAAAATTCAGCTAGACAACACAATGAAACGAGGAAAAGTATACAGGACCTGAAAGAAGAAATGTACAAGGAAATCAATGCCCTGAAAAAGAACATAGCAGAACTTACAGAGCTGAAGAATTCATTCAACAAAATAAAAAACACAACAGAGAGTTTAACCAGCAGGCTTGCAGAAGCAGAAGAGAGAACTTCTGAACTTGAAGATGGGCTGTTTGAAATAAAACAGGTGGAAAAAAAAAGAAAAAAGAATTAAAAATATTGAAGAAAATCTAAGGGAGATATCAGACAACCTTAAGCACTCAAATATCTGAGACATGGGTATTCCAGAAGGGGAGGAAAAAGGAGACTGCATTGAAAACATATGCAACAAAATAGTGGCAGAAAACTTCCCAGTTACTGGAAAAGACACAGATCTCCAGACTCAGGAAGCTCAAAGATCCCCAAATGTACTAAGCCCAAAAAGGTCTTCTCCAAGACATGTTAGAGTCAAATTGGCAAAACTCAAAAACAAACAAAGGACCTTAAAAGCTGCAAGAGAGAAGCGTCAAATCACCTATAAGGGAGCCCCAATCAG
>NW_007774672.1:3157-3980 GCF_000696425.1 Galeopterus variegatus | reverse complement strand
ACACCGAGGGTTGCGATCCCATTGCCGGTCGCGGTATGCGCGAGGGTTGCAATCCCGTTACCGGTCATGAAAAAAGACAAAAAAGGAAAAAAAAAAAAAAAGCAATCAAAGAACATACAGCCAAAAAAAAGGAAAAACTATACAGATGTATTAGGCTGTTAATTTTTCTTAAGGTATTTTGCTACTGTTCTGTATTCTATATTTTGTTGTTGCTATTATGTTGATCTTGCTCATTTTAAATATATTTATTTCCATACTAAATCTTATTTGCTTTCTTTTAAGGAGCACTACAAAATTGTTTAGACTTTAGGCCTATAAAAGTTGCATTGATCCCAATTACATATATTTGTTCATTTAATCCTACAGTGATGAGATGCTGTTATTAATACTTTTATTTTACAGCTGAGGAAACTGAGGAAGAGAGAGATTATGGTCATAGAGAAAGCACGTGGTTAAGCCTGGATTTGCACTGAGCCTGGCTGGCTTCTGAACCTGTGTCTTACTTCTTCTCTACCCTTTGCCTCTGAGAATGAATGAGATGTCACTCCTGTTGTTAAGAAATTTTCAGTCCAGTAGTAAACCCAGACAATAATTATAATATAATATGATATGTGCTACATTAGCTATACAAGTTGCAGGATTAAACAGAAGAAATTAAATTTCCAGGATACAAGGGAAAGCTTCACAAAGAAAGTGACACCTACTTGGTTACAATAAATAAAGTTTATATTTGAAATTCTATTGAAACTCATTTTATGTATCTAAAATATTTGGCTCTGGTCACCGAGCAATAATTTCTAGCATCAAACTATATATCATTTGA
>NW_007774672.1:0-2368 GCF_000696425.1 Galeopterus variegatus | reverse complement strand
CTAAAATATTTGGCTCTGGTCACCGAGCAATAATTTCTAGCATCAAACTATATATCATTTGATCCCCGATGAACTTGATTATATTAGTATATTTTCAACAACACACTGGAGATTAGAAGAAGAAACTAAATCTTTTGAAAATGCTTTAGTCCTTTCACCATTTCTACAAACAAAACAGGAATAATGGTGAAAATGGAGACCACAATTCAGAGGTTTATGTACTTATGCAAGGTAATGATACAAATATGATGCAAAATTAAAATGTGACTAGGTTTTGTTAGTCCCGATGTAATTTTACATTCGGTGTTCTATATGTTCTAACCGAAATTTGGTTATTGTAAGTAAAAATGGTATGTTCACAAGGTCCCTCTGGTAATTTTAGAACTAGAAACCCACTTTACAGACTAAAGAATTTACCGTAGAGTGAATCCCGTGTTACAGGAAGCAAATCTAGATGTTTTGCCTTAAAAAGACCAAAAGGTGAGCTCCATATTTCTATAACTGAAAGTGGCAAATGACATAGAGTTAATTTAATAAGTTAATAGGTTCATTAGGAAAAGACATTCAATAAATTTTAATGGGCTTCATATTCCAAAGAACTTAAGGTACTAGGTCATTTCCCATGAAAAGTTCTGAGAATAGTAAATCGAACAAGTTGAAAATTTAACTTTTGAAACAACATTGGGCAAAGACCAAATATTCACGTTAGTCAATTGGATTTAGTTGTAACTGGCTTAGTGGTCAGACAATAAATTGCTTTGTTTACAACACTAATTTGTTTGTGAGAAGATGACATTAAACTGAGGGTAATTAATGAAAATAAACTGCTGAAAAAAAGCGGAGGGAGGCAAAGAAAAAATGATGAAAGCCTCAGGAGAAGCAAAGCAGAAAGACGGTTCTCTCTCCTCGGGGTTGCCCTCACCTCGGCTCCACCCAGCCAGTCCTACTCATCCTTCAAGTCCCAGCTCCAAAGCCATGCTCTGATAATCACTCCCTGATGTCTTTCTTCTTTTTTGTTCTCCTACATTGCTATCTCTCTTGCATTTATCACTCCCACAGTGCCATATGCCTTTAGTGTCCAATCATACAATTTAAAGGTGGGAGGAAACTTAAATATCCTTTGGTTTAATGCTTCGGTAGCATGGCCTAGCAGAGTCCAGACTGGAAGTCAGGATTAGGGTAAGATTAGGGCAGGGTATTTGGCTGCTGCTGCTGGATGGAAAAAGGGGTGGTCTACAGTGTGAATCAAAAAGAACTGAACAATATCAAAATTTTTATTTCTCAGTGATTAGATATAAATTTACATCCATAAGCACATAGGGATATGTCAAAAATCTCATGTTTGAACCTCCTTCTTCTGGCAGCTTTGAGGAAATGAAGTGGCACAATGGGAAGTATTTTAATCATGGATGGTGAATGTTCTGATGGTCTGGAATGAATTAGCTTATAGGTTTGCTGTGTGCCATGTGACATGAGGGGCCCATAATAGGCTTAGAGATTGTAGAAATCTTTTTTGTGCTCTTAAATATCATAAAAATGACTAGAAACACTAATAGAAATAATCCCTTTACAAATTGGTATTAACTACATATATAACGTCATTACTGCATTTTTTGAAGAGGTCGGTTCTTTCTGAATCATTGTACATTTCCATGAGTTGCTAGGGCAAGCTTTTGGTCTTTGTTT
The DNA here is from genome assembly GCF_000696425.1 of Galeopterus variegatus. NCBI lineage: Eukaryota > Metazoa > Chordata > Mammalia > Dermoptera > Cynocephalidae > Galeopterus > Galeopterus variegatus. The sequence goes on along the minus strand of NW_007774672.1, from coordinate 682 downwards.
GGGGGTGGGAGAGTAGGAAAGGAAGATAAAAGTTCTGGGTGAGGGACTTTAAGAGATGAGGGACAGACAGAGGAGGGGGATGGGAGGGCAGCCAACTGCAAGTAGCCCAAAGAGCTGGTTTTGCGTCTTGAGTGGGGGATAGATGCTTAAGGAACTAGTTTCATGAATGACTTCATTCATGGTCTCTGGGAATAAGGAGAGCAAGTTTGATGTTGTGTTAACAAAATGTTGAGCAGAACTGGTGGGAGACCATGCCTGACTCTCACTCTACAATGAGCTCAGTGCAGTTTGGGGTACCCTGAGGACTCAAGCATCACCAATGGATGGCCTAGAAGCCATCATTCTCTGAGAGGATATTGGCAGAAGAGTAGTATTGTGGTACCTTGGCAAGGAGAGATCATGGAAACTAGAGCTGACCTGTTAAAGAGAACATTTGTGATGTCTCCCCACTTCACCACCAGGGATTCCAGAAATAATAGGCTGCCAAGACTCTGTAGAGTGGCAGGCAAGGAACCTGTGTGAGAAAGGGATGGTCAGAGCTATCACAACTGGGGCATACATGTGGCCTTGTGTGTGCTGACAGGCTGGCAAAAGCATTGTGCTATGTTTTCATTTAACAGGTAATGAAGGGCCGGCCTGTGGCTCACTCGGGAGAGTGCAGTGCTGATAACACCAAGGCCAC
>NW_007774671.1:0-3980 GCF_000696425.1 Galeopterus variegatus | reverse complement strand
TGTATGGAGGGAGGAAAGCCTAGCATCATCGGTGGCAGGAGAACTCAGGCCCAGCCATGGCAAGCCCAGAATCGTGTGCTTTCTCCCTCATCCACCTCACCTCCTCCCCACCGGTCTTCACTGCCTGGCTCTGCCCCCTACTTCTCGTTCCACTCTGTCATCCACAACCCCTACGCCACGCCGAAGGATCAGCTGTACTCTTTCCACAGCACTCTTTGTATGCTATACGAAGTTCACCGGATGGATCTTTCCCAAGATGTCTGAGTCGGATCTCCTAGCTCGGACGAAAGCCGATCCTTTCTCCAGCAAACTGCGTCCGCCCTTGCCTCCTGCAGCCTGGTGGAGGTGCCCGAGACTGACTCACTCTTCTGCCCGCAAAAGTCAATAAGTTTCTTCATGGTAGAAAAGAGCAGCTTCAGAGGCCCGTCCCCACCCCTAGCCCCTTGTCCCTTACCCACTTCTCAAGCCGATATTAGCTAATATTATTCCATAGGATTTTGGAGAAGCCAACCTCTCTGCCACAACAGCACCACTCAAAAGCCTCCCCTTGGGACAGGTAACCAAGCAGCAGGTCTAAACACGAGTGAGCATTTGCACCGAACCCTGGCGCCCAAGCGTTCTAAGAGGACGCGTGCAGGGGCCTTGGGTTGACCAATGGTTGCTGAGTGACATCAGGAATCACTAGGTAAATTGAAAGTTCTTCTCATTGGCTATTCGTTGCCATGGCTATACATCCCTTCTCTCCTAAGCGTTGACCTGGCTCCTCCCCCTACTTCTACTTCCATTCCGAAATCCACTTCCCCTTCGCCACGCGAAATGATCAGCTCTACTATTCCCACATCACCCTCTCTGGCCACTAGATGGACATTTCCCAAGATGTCTGAGTTGGATCTGGTAGCTCTGCCGCAAGCCGATTCTCTTTGTGAACCGAACCAAGTGGCGATCGCCTCCTTGGTCCTGGCTCCGCCCCCTAAGTCTCCTTCCAGTCTGTCATCCACGTCCCGTACACCACAGGGAAGGATCAGCTCTACTATTCCCACATCACCCTTTCTGGTAGCCTGATGGATCTTTCCCAGATGCCTGAGTCGGACCTGGTAGCTCGGTGCAATCAAATTCTCTTTCCGAACCCAACGGCTCTGCGCTCGCCTATTTGTTCCCTGATCCGACCTCCTACTTCTTGATCCACTCTGTCATCCACAACACCTACTCCACAGGGAAGGATCAGCTGTCCTCTTTCCACATCACCATTTCTGGCAACCTGATGGATCTTTCCCAAGATGTCTGAGTCAGATCTCCTAGCCTGGCCGAAAGCCAATTCTCTTTCTCAACCAAACCGCGTCCGCGCTCGCCTCCTGTAGCCTGGTGGAGATGTCCGAGAGTGACTCTCCCTTCTACCCTCAAAAGTCAAAAAGCTTCTTCATTGTAAGAAAGCAGCTTCAGAGCCCCGTACCCTCACCTGGCCCCTTGGCCCTTACCCACTTCTGAAGCCCGTATGAGCGAATATTACTCGATATGATTTTGGAGAAGCCAACCTCTCTGCCACAACATCACCACTCAAAAGCCTCCCGTTAGGATCGGAAAACCAAGCAGCAGGTCTATACACGAGTGAGCATTCGGACCGAGCCCTGGCGCCCAAGCGTTCTAAGAGGACGCGTGCAGGGGCCTCCGGTGGATCAATGGTTGCTGAGTGACCTCAGCAATCACTAGGTAAATTGAAAGTTCGTTCTCATTGGCTATTTGTTGCCATGGCCACACATCAGTTCTCCCTAACCTGGGGCCTAGCTACGCCCCCTACTTCGCCTTCCACTCTGTCATCCACGTCCCCTACTCACCACTGAAAGATAAGGAGAACTCTTTCCACATCACCCTTTCTGGCCACCAGATGGATCTTTCCCAAGATGTCTCAGTCGGATCTGGGAGCTCGGCCTAAATACGATTCTCATTCTGAACGGAACCGCGTCCCCGATCGCATCCTTTGTCCTGGCCCCGCCCCCTACTTCTCCTTCCATACTGTCATCCACGTCCGATACGCCACACGGAATGATCAGCTCGACTATTCCCACATCACTCTTTCTGGCCAACAGATGGATCTTTCCCAGGTGCCTGAGTCGGATCTGGTAGCTCAGCCAAAAGCCGATTCTCTTTCTCAACCGAACGGCGTCGCGATCGCCTCCTTGGAACCTGATCCGCCCCCTATTTCTCGATCCACCCTGTCTTCCACAACCCCTAGCCACACGGATGGATCAGCTGTACTCTTTCCACATCACCCTTTTTGTCAGCCTGATGCCTTTTTCCCTGATGTCTGAGTCGGATCTGGTAGCTCGGACCGAAAGCTTCAGGGTGTGAAGGGAGGGTCTAAGAGATCTGCTGCCCGGGGGGAAGCTCAGGTAGCATCTTTGGGGACTGAGAGTCAACTCCAAGTTACTGGGAAGTATGTTTGGAAGCTTCACGGTGTGAAGGGGCCTTGGACGTTGTTATCAATTCCTCAGCTGTAGGGCTGGCCCATGGCTCACTTGGGAGAGTGCGGTGCTGATAACACCAAGGCTATGGGTTCAGATCCCTATATAGGGATGGCTGGTTAGCTCACTTGGGAGAGCGTGGTGCTACACCACCAAGTGAAGGGTTAAGATCCCCTTGCCGGGCATCTTTAAAAAAAAAATTCCACAGCTGAGCTGAGGTTGTGCTTTTTCAAGACCAACATTTGGACACAGAAATGGTCAAGTACCCTGTCCAAGCCCCTCCCTGAGAGGGTCCTATCTGCAACCACCATCTGTGGCTTGATCTTGGCTACTCTGCCCGCTCTGCCCTCTTACTCCCAACCCCAGCACCAGCCTCTAGGCTTCCTCAGTGCTGGTCATCTGTGAATCCCTGTTGGCCTGAAGGCCCAGATATTCCTTGGTGGTTCCACAGACCACCGTGGTGTCAATGTGTGACAGACACACATTCTCCCTGGGTCTGCAGTTGCTGCCCTTGATGCTGTTTGGAATGGAGAAGGGTAACTCCCCGCTATTTTATATATTCAGGCAAGGGTCCCCCCATTGCAGAGTTGCTTGTTCTGGGTTCTCAGCTTAATGAAAGGATTCTTCCAACTGAGCTGCCCCTGGGGGCTGAGGGGTCAGGTCATGTTCTCTGTCTTCCACCCTAGCACACCTCTGTGCTAGATCTCAGCACCTGGCCCCTTCTCTCTCTAGGATCTTAGTTTCTCCCTGTGATCTGACCTCTGACGACACCCCACCCACTTGTCAGACATGTCTACATATTTCTAAAACCCAGTAGTGGATCATATGTGGCTCAGTCTTCCCCAAAAAACAGAGGATGCCAAGTCACTCAGGAGAGGGTTCACCTAATGCTATATATCAAAATCTCAAACCTGGCCCAGCCAAGACTCTTTCCAAACATTTTATTGTCATTATCACCATCATTACTATCATCATTCTTATTGTATAGTTAAGGAAACTGAGACCCAGAATGGAGAAATGACCTGGCCAAGGCAATGAAGCTGCATTGTGACAGATGGAAGGTAGCTTATCGCCAGCAGGGAAAGAGGAGAACAAAGGGTGAGGCCTTTGCTCATGATGTTCCCTCTATGTGCAATGCCTTTCCCCGCACTGTCACACAGGTGAACTCATAGGTATGGTCCAAGACCCAGCTCATCCCCTTCCAGAGTGTCTTTTTAGATACACCGCACTACAGGACAGAGCTAGACCCCTGTAGCATCTTGTGTAAGACCAACTTGCCCAGCCTTATTACAGGAACAGGAAGTCTAAGTCCTCCCTGAGAGGGAGGGACCCAACCCAGAGCCTGGCTCCTAACGTCTGCCCTGGCTGCCCACAGGTGGACTTATCCCACATTCTGGAACTGGCTTGAGGCTGGGAGTGCAGAGTGAGAAGCTCAGACTTGAGCCTGCCCTCACTGAGTTCCTGGTCCAGTTGGGAGATAATTGGGGAGTTTCCATCACCTGTCTGTGTTTTTTAGGTGAT
>NW_007774670.1:0-3980 GCF_000696425.1 Galeopterus variegatus | reverse complement strand
TTTTTGAACAAGGGCCCTGTAAATTATGCAGTGAGTGCTGTGTGCTCGATAGAAAGAAACAGGAGAAGCCATGAGCAGGGGCACCGAGCAGTGTTTGGTGGCTGTAGGGTTGGCTCTGAGCCCAGGTCTTGCCTCCCCCACCCACATTTGCAGAGAGGAAAGAGCTATGAGATTTGTTTGCACTCAATTCAGTTAATCAAGTTTCTAGGCAGGCATCAGCAGTAACTTAGACTTTATCACAACATTTTCTTTGGCTCCCGGCCTCACCTTGAAGGTGAAGTTTGGTGGAGGCAGCGGCTGCTCTGAGCTCCGTCCCTTGGGTCATGCTGGAGGCATGTGAGCACGAAGAAAGCTTGTTTTTCTGCTCTTAAAAACAATCAGGCCCTTTCCCTCTCTTATTTATTTTTTCGTTTTAAGTCCAATTTAGAAAGGGCTGGGGGCATGACTCAGTCCTTCCTGTGCCCCTCGAGAGGCTACGCACAGGAGCGTGGGGCTGGCTGATCTCCAGGAGCGATGTTTATGACCTGCTGGGAGGTGCACGCACTGCTGGTCTTCCTGTCAGAGCAGCCGCCAGCCTTGGCATGGGGCGCCCCACCACCAGGTGGCCCTGGGGCAGCCCAGCACCCTCCCATGATGACCACCTTGCCACACCAGCTCAGCTTTACTGAAAGGCTCCTCAGCTTCTGGAGCAGGCAGGGTGGGGAGCCAGGGCAAAGAGTCTTTCCAGGGCCTGGGTGAAGGGTGGTGCCAACAGAACCTTCGAGCACCTTCTATGGTCCCCATCCTGAGGACCGTGCCCTGGAGGGCAGCCTTCGGTGACCAGGAAGCAAGACAACCTGTGACTGGGTTTTCACTAGGGAATCACAGCCACCCTTGCAGCAGTGACAGCTAACAGGGCTCTGTCATCCTCCCTGCCACCAGCAGCATTCCTCCCAGAGCCTGAGCCACCAGAGGGAGAAAACTCACTATCCAGTGGCCGGGGTCACTTTTCTCCCCAGGGGTGGGTGTGGGGGTGTGTTGGGGTACCTCTTGAGCTCCAAGAAGAGGGAGACATATTAAAGGGATAGTTGGGACTGTCAAAACCCTCCAAGGCTTCTCACATGCCCAGAGAAAATCCTAAGTCTTCCCAAGGTCACAGACCCTGCAGGATCTTGCCGGTGGCTGCACTCCCCCTGCACCCCACCCCACTCCACCCCTGCTCACTGCCGCCCTGTTCCTTGAGTAAACCTGACACATTGGCACCTTGGGGCTCTGTGCTTACTGGTGCCTCTGCCTGGGGCCATTCTCCTTGAAAGGACATGGCTCCCTTCTCTGCTCATTCAGGTCTGCTTAGTGGGACCTTCCTGGACCCTCCATCAAAGACAGAATCCCCCACCTCATTGTCCCTTTCTCTTTCCTTAAAGTGCTTTATTCTTCTTAGCACCTATCATGACCTAACATATGTATTTATCTGTCTCTCCCTCTGGAAAGGCAGCTCCATCAGATTGGGCCTTTTTAAAATAATTAATTTATTATTATTATTATTATTATTTTTTACATTCTAAGATGTTGTGAAGCAGTTGTGGGGAGGGGGAGAGTGAAAGGGGGAGGGAGAGAAGGTGGGAGGAAGAGGAAGGAGGAGAGACATGGTTGAGGCTCTCGGCCCTCCATGCCCTGGCTCAGGACCCCAGGGCATTTCTGGCAGCAGCCTGGTGGTTGTCTCTGGGCTGGATGCCTATGTTGGGGGGCTCGTCAGGGACTTTTGTCTCTCTCATTCACTGCTGTGTTCCCAGCTCCTAGAATATTACCTGGCGCATAAATATTGGCACATCTATCCACTGGCTGGCTGGATGGGCAGATGGGTAGATGGGTGGATGGATGGCTGGATGGACAGATGGATGGATGAATGGATGGATAGATGAGTGGATGGATAGATGGATGGATAGATGGGTGGATGAGTGGATGGATAGATGGATGGGTGGATAGATGGATGGATAGATGGATGGGTGGATAGATGGATGGATAGATGGGTGGATGAGTGGATGGATGGACGGACAGATACCATGTGATGTAGTAGAGAAGTAGAGATCTGCTAATAGCGGTTGACATCTAAAGGGAGAATTCCAGCTGGCTGCACAGTCTCTGGAGCAGCCACGTGACTCTACGTGCTGACTACTTGTCCCTATGGACCTCAGTTTCCTCATCTGTAGAATGGGGAGAATGATAGCTTGGTAGGGCAGTAGATAGTGTGATAGGATTCATTGACTTCTCAGCACAGTTAGTGCCTGGCCCCTGGTGGACACTCAGTAAATATTGTTGTTGCCGTTGATTTACTTCTGGAATGTGTCTGGGGAGGGAGATGGGAAGGAAGGAGCCAGAGCAGCACATATTTGTCTTCTTGGGAAACATAGGAGCCCAACCTACCAAACGTATAGAAGAGAACACAGAGATTCAAGCGCAGGCTTTGGAGTCGGGCCTGGGGCAGAACCAACTCTCCCACCTCTGACTGTGATCTGCAGCACGTCACAGGACTCTGTTCAACCTCAGTTTGCTCATCTGTGGCCTGGGATAACACTAGAACCTCCCCCGTGTGGCTGGTTTGAGGATTAAATGAGGTGACCCTGTGTGGGCCCATTACACAGAAGTGTTCAACCCTTCTCCTTGTCATCAGAATCTCACCGCACATCTCAAACCTCCAGATTTTTAAGTGTCAGTATGTCAGATGCTGCTCTCTGTCCCCCATATTGCTTGGCTCCTTTGGCAATCGCACCTCTGGAGTTTAGCTGGGCCATGGCCACCCCGAATGAGCTGCACCTCCAGCAGCTATGTGTGGCCAGATGACCAACCCAGGCCAATGGGCTGTGAACAGAAGTGGCCTGGCCTCACAAGGAAAGGCACACCCTCCCCTGCCCCCCTCCTGCTGGCCCAATGCAGACCCAGTGACCGGATGGCAAGCTGCCAGGGAGCTTCTGCAGGGAAACATTCTAGAAAGGGACAGAGCAACAAGAGGGACCATGGAGCCCCCATGTCCACCTGCTGTCCTGGAACCGCTCTGGGAGAGACTCTAAAGTTATCTCTTCTTTAAGCTGCAGTTATTTGGGGTCCTTAGGTCAGCTGCTGAAACTGTACCCTAAGTATGGTCAGTCCTCTGTATCCGCAGGTTCCACATCTGGCTGCAGCCAACCACGGATCAAACATATTTTAAAAATTAAGAATGATATGAATTTTTAAACATACAGTACAACAGCTATTTACATAGCATTTACATTATATTAGGTATTATAAGTAATCTAGAGATAATTTTAAGTACACGGAGGATGCACATCGGTTATATGCAAATACTATGCCATTTTATATGGGGGACTTGAGCACCCTCAGATTTTGGTATCCACAGGGGAGTGGAGGGGGTGGCCGGAGGTTTTGGAACCAATCCCCTGTGGGCACCGAGGGACAACTGTATTACCTCTAGCAACAACTTCAAGTTGTAAAACAATTGAGTGGATTAACACCAAGTGTGCCAAGCAAAACCTATCTTCGGGCTGGACACAACTTGTGGGACCACTGCCTTGCCATTTCTGCCTTAGATCTGGCAGCTTGACCTGGGAGTGGGGGCAAGAAACAATCCAGTTTCGTTGGGAGAGGATCAGTGCATGACTGTACCAAGGAGAAGTGCAATCACCTGCTACGAGCTGTCTGGGCCGAGGCTGTGCTGCAGCCTTGCCCTGCGTGATCTGGTTGAATCCCAACTTGTGGGACCACTGCCTTGCCATTTCTGCCTTAGATCTGGCAGCTTGACCTGGGAGTGAGGGCAAGAAACAATCCAGTTTCATTGGGAGAGGATCAGTGCATGACTGTACCAAGGAGAAGTGCAATCACCTGCTACGAGCTGTCTGGGTCGAGGCTGTGCTGCAGCCTTGCCCTGCGTGATCTGGTTGAATCGTCAAATGATCCTACAAGGCAGGTCCTTTCAGAGGTGAGGGCACAAGGATTTAAGACATTAA
>NW_007774669.1:0-3981 GCF_000696425.1 Galeopterus variegatus | reverse complement strand
ATAATCACTACCATGAATACACAAGAAAGAACAAAACCCACTGGTAGAATAAAAATGTGAATAAGAAAGAGAAAGAAACTATAATCTTACCACCTCAAAAAAAACCCCCAACAAACACTGAAGACAAAAAAATGAAAGGGAAAGGAAAAAATAATATTGCAAAAAATCAAATGAAAATGGATAAAATGCCAGAAGTAAGACAATACCTTTCAATAACAACCCTAAACATTAATGGATTTAATGCTCCACTCAAGAGATGCAGACTGACTGATTGAATTAAAAAGCTAAGCCAGAACATATGTCATCATCAATAGACTCACCTCACCTGTAAAGACACATACAGACTAATAGTGAAGGGATGGAAAAAGAAATATCATGCAAATGGAAACCAAAAATGAGCAGAAATAGCTATGCTTACATTGGACAAAATAAAATTTAAACCAATAACCATAAAAAGAGACAAAGAAGGCCATTATATAGTTATAAAGGAACTACCCAGCAGTAAGTCCTAATAATCATAAATATATATGCAGCCAACAGTGGAGCACCGAGATATATTCAACAAATGCTACTAGACCTAAAGAAAGAAATAGACCCAAATATGATAATATTGGGGAACCTGAACACACCTCTCTCATCAGGACGCATCATCTAGTCAGCAAATCAATAGAGAAACACATGATTTAAACTACACTTTAGATGAATTGGACGAGGCAGATATTAACAGAACATTTCATCCAACAACTACAGAACATGCATTCTTCTCATCAGCACATGGAACATTCTCCAGGATAGACCACATGTTGCTTCACAAATCAAGTCTCCACAAATTTTAAAAAGTTGAAATTATTTCAACTATCTTTTCAGATCACAACAGATTAAAACTAGAAATGCATAACAAGCAAAACTCTGCAAACTATACATATACATGTAAATTTGAAAAACATGCTTCTGAATGAACGATGGGTCTAAGAAGAAATTAAAGAGGAAATAAAAAAATTTTTTTGAAATTCTTTAAAATGAAGATATATCAAATCAAAATATGTGGGATAAGGCAAAAACAGTACTTAAAGAAGTTTATTGCAATAAACACTTACATAAAAAGAATAGAAATATTTCAAATAAACAACCTAGTGCTACACCTCAAAGAATTAGAAAAACAAGTACAATCCAATCCCCAAATTTGTAGATGGAAAGAAATAATTAAGATCAGAGCAGAACAAAATGGTATAGAGACCCAAGTATAATAGAAAAAATCAACAAAATAAAAATTTGGTTTTCCAAGTAGATAAAGAAAGTAGACAAACCATTAGCTAGGCTAACTAAAAAAAGAAAAGAGATGAACCGAATAACAAAAATCAGAAATTAAAAAGGAGACATTACAACTAATACTACAGAAATAAAGGGAATCATTGAAGACTATTATAAACAACTATATGCCAACAAATTTGAAAACCTTGAGGAAATATATAAATTTCTGGACAAATACAAACTACCAATACTGAACCAAAGAGAAACAGAAACCTAAACAGACCATTAATAAGCAATGAGATTGACGTAGTGATCAGCAGTCTCCAAATAAAGAAAAGCCCAGGACCAGATGGCTTTCCTGCTGAATTCTATCAAACCTTTCAAGAAGAACTTACATCATTTCTCTTCAAACTATTCCAAAAAATTGAAACACAGGCCAGTCTTCCAAACTCATTCTATGAAGCCAGCATCATCCTGATACCAAAACCACACAAAGATACAACAGAAAAAGAAAACTCTCGACCAATATTTCTGTTGAACACAGTGCAAAAATCTTCAACAAAATATCAAAAACAGAATACAGCAACACATCAAATAAATTACACACCATGATCAAATGGGATCCCAAAAATGCAAGGATGTTTCAACACATGTGAGTCAATAAATACCATACAACACATCAACAAAATCAAGGAAAAATACCACATGATTATCTCAATAGATGTAGAGAAATCATCCAACAAAATTCAACATCACTTCATGATAAAGACTCTCAGCAAATTAGGTAGAGAAGGAAAGTGTCTCAACACAATAAAAGCCATATATGACAAAGCCACCACCAATATCATCCTGACAAACATTTAAGAATGGGAACAAGACAAGGATGCCCACTCTTATCACTCTTATTTAACGTGGTATTGTAAGTACTAGCCAAAGAAATCAGGAAAGAATAAAATGAAAGGTTATCCAGATTTGAAAAGACAAAGTCAAAATATCCCTGTTTGCAGATGACATGATCTTATATAGAGAAAGACCACAAGTCATGCATTCACTTGCAGAGGGAGAAAGCATACCTAGGGTTGAAAAGTGGGGTGGAGGAAAAGGGGAGGAAGAGAGAGGTTGGGAATTAATTGGGTGAGGGACATGGAGTATAATCATAATTTGTGGTAATGGTCATGCTGCCAGTATTGATCTGGCCATCACGCCTTGGGCACAAGTGGTGATGGTCAGCTTTGTACTCCATGAATATTCATAACCAATAAATAAAAAAAAGAGAAAAAACCTAAAGACTCTAGAGTTGATAAATAATTTAAGTAAAGTTGCAGGATTCAAAAGCAAAAATCAGTAGCATTTTTATACTCCAACAACGAACTACCAGAAAAATAAATCAAGAAAGCTCGCACATTTGTAATAGTCACCAAAAAAATAAAATACATAGGAATAAATTTAGTCAAGTACGTGAAATCTCTCCACAATAAGAATTACATATCACTGCTGAAAGAAATTAAAGATGATAGAAAAAGATGGAAAGTTATTCTATGCTCTTGGATTGGAAGAATTAACATTGTGAAAATGTCCAGTCTACCCAAAGCTATCTACAGATTCAATGCAATTCCCATCAAAATACCAGTGACATTCTTAACAGAAGAAGAAAAAACAATCCTCACATTAATATGGAAGAACAAAAGACCCCAAATGACCAAAGCAATCCTGAGCAAAAATAAGTAAATAGATAAAGCTGGAAGTATAATGCTACCATACTTAAAATTCTACTGCGAAGCTATGACAATCAAAACAGCATCGTACTGTCATAAAAACAGACACATGGACCAATGGAGCAGAATAGAGAACAGAAATTAACCCACACACTTACAGGCAACCGATCTTTTACAAAGGCACGAAGAACATGCATTGGGGATAAGACTGCATCTTGGATAAATTGTATTGTGGAAATTGGACATACATATGTAGAGGAATAAATGTAGATCTCTACCTCTTGATATATACCAAAATCAACTCAGAATGGATTAAAGACTGACACTGTAAGACTCTTAAAAAAAAAAACATAGGGGAAATACTTCAGGAAGCAGTGCTGGCCAAAGATTTTGTGAATAAGACCCCAAAACCACAAGGAACAAACAAACAAAATAAGCAAAAGGGATTATATCAAACTAAAAGGCATCTGAACACAAAAGAAGCAATCAACAGAGCCAAAAAACAGTCTATATAATGCAAGAAAATATTGGCATGCTATGATTCCAGCAAGGGAATAATACCCAGAATATACAAGAAACTCAAATGACTTAACAGCAGAAAAACAAGTAACCCTTAAAAAACAACAACAATAACAACAACAACAACAACAAAAAAAAAAAAGGCAATGGAGCTGAATTGGCATTAACCAAAGGAAGATATACAGATGGCCAACAGACATATGAAAAAATACTCAACATCAGTAAGCATCAGGGAAATGCAAATCAAAACCACACTGAGATTTCATCTCACTCCAGTTAGACTGTCTATTATTGAAAAGACAGAAAATAACAAATGTTGGCAAGGATGTGGAGAAACAGGAACCCTTCTACATTGCTGGTAGGACTTTTTGTTAGTGGAGCCATTATGGAAAATAGTATGGAGGTTTCTCAAACAACTACAGATAGAACTGCCATACGATCCAGCAATCCCACTTCTGGGCATATACCCAAAGGAATGAAAATGAAAATGTCAAAG
>NW_007774668.1:2669-3981 GCF_000696425.1 Galeopterus variegatus | reverse complement strand
TTTTTTTCCTTTTTGTCTTTTTTACTGACCGGTAACGGGATTGCAACCCTCGGTGTTGCGCCCGCACCGCGCTCAGCCAGTGAGTGGGAACCGGTCTCCACATGGGATCCGAACCCTCGGCGGGAGCGCCACCGCACTCCCAAGTGGCGCACTCTCTAGTGCGCCACCGGGCCGGCCCAGGTCAGGCCTTTTTTTTCAATTGAAGTTATTTGATGAAGATGCAGAAGATAAAAGTTTCAGACTAAGCTTTTTCATACATTTTTTCTCAGGGGAAGGGAAGAAGAGTCACACCACACTAACCAAAGAGTGCAAAGCATTGGCTTCTGGGGTACATTGAGCCATGTTAGTTGGCAGTCATTAAGTATTTAACTTATCCCTCCACCATAGGTAGGTAGGTAGATAGGTAGATAGCTAGGAGATAAGTATTTAACTTATCCCTCCTACTGTAGGTAGGTAGGTAAGTAAGTAGGTAGGTAGGTAGGTAGATAGATAATAGGTAGGTAGTAGGTAGGTAGGGAGATGGATAGATAGATAGTAGGTAGGTAGGTAGGTAGGTAGGTAGGTAGGTAGGTAGGTAGGTAGATAGATAGATAGATAGATAGTAGGTAGGTAGGTAGATAGATAGATAATAGGTAGGTAGTAGGTAGGTAGGGAGATGGATAGATAGATAGATAGTAGGTAGGTAGGTAGATAGGTAGGTAGGTAGGTAGGAAGGAGTGACACTCCATGGGGTTATTTGCTGGGGCCGTACTCCTAACGTTGCTGTCTTTGCTTTTTTTTTTAAAAGGGTTGACACTGAAGAGTGGATTGCTACTATTGAAGCATTACTTTCAAAGAGTTTTGATGCTTGTCAGTGGCTAGTTGAATATTTTATTAGTTCTGAAGGACGAGAATTGATAAAGTAAGTGTCAAGATGTTAATTAAGAGCAATTTCTCTTTCGGTGATTTAGAGGTGAAGTTTCTTGTAGCCCTTATTATTTCAACTTTGAAGTATTTTTCTGATTGGAGTCCATTTTAAACTCTTTACGCTGAAGCAGTGAGGAAATTATTCAGGTAACTCCAAAATCATCTCTCTTGGACTAGACTCAGGGAGAGCATATAAGGCAGGTTGCCTACTGAGTGCTCACAGGCCAGCAGGTCCTGAGCCCCTGCTGTGTGGCTCAGGGGAGTTGGGAATGCAGGTCCTTTCCCTGAGGGACTCAGAGTCTGGTGGTGAGTTAAAGAGGTAAACAGTCCTCCTAGGTTACTATACAGTCCACAATATTGTCTCTGTTTGGATTTGGCTAAAAAAAATTTTTTTCAATAATCTACT
>NW_007774668.1:0-1542 GCF_000696425.1 Galeopterus variegatus | reverse complement strand
CAGGCCAGCAGGTCCTGAGCCCCTGCTGTGTGGCTCAGGGGAGTTGGGAATGCAGGTCCTTCCCCTGAGGGACTCAGAGTCTGGTGGTGAGTTAAAGAGGTAAACAGTCCTCCTAGGTTACTATGCAGTCCACAATATTGTCTCTGTTTGGATTTGGCTAAAAAAAATTTTTTTCAATAATCTACTGGTATTATGTTACCTATGATAGCACATTTACCTATTACCTATCATTTTTGAAAATGGGCTTTTCTGGTAAAAATTCACGATGCTCCAATCACTATGGATGTTTACACCTCATTCCCAATCATCCTCATCATGTCAGCTCCTCTTATTCTTTGGGAGTTCAACATTCACGTGGAGACCCAGCAAGTGCCTTGACTCTTCAGTGTCCTGTGTCCTCTGTCCCCTGTGGGTTCTTCCTTCACTCTACCTCGGCTATACCTTCTCCTCACCCCTGTCAGCTCACCCCACTTCTGACCTGGCCTCAGACCTCACTGAGAAAGTTCAGATCAACAAGTGAGCATTCCCCCAACCACTGGTACAAGGTCCACACCACACACCTACCAGAGTCTGTTCCCATCTTTTCCTTTCCTCCCATCATTATGGTGGAGGTGTCCTCTCTCAAAATGAATCTTGACATGTGCAGATCTTCTCAAGGAAGTTGGCCTTTAGTTATGTCACTTTCTATGTCTTTGCCTTCTAGAATATTCTATCAGGCCCCTTCTGTCAGAATACAAATATTCCCTGGTATCTCTCAACTTGAACACACAGCAGGGAATTCAAAAATGCAAATCCCTTAAGGGGATCACGGTCTGGTGGTAAGTTAGAGATCTAATCAGGACTCTTGGTCCCGTATCCCCTTCATCTCTAGGTCTAAGCTCCAGACATTTATTTGCCTACTTCTCTTTCCTCCTGTCTGCCTCATTCAGCAAAAGAGGGTGTTCTTTTTGAAACAAACTAGATTACATTACTTCTCACTTAAAGATCCTTCCATGGATTCCCATCACATTCATAAGAAAATCCAAAATCTTCATCATAACCCACAGGCCCTTCTTCATCTGATCTTTGTCCTTCCAGGCTCACCTTATGTCCCTTCCTCCTTGCCTAGCAGCCTTGAGCCACAGTGGCTTGTTGGTTCCTTGAACGTGCTGAGCTTTTTTTCCTGCCTGAAGATCCTTGCACCTGTTACTCCTCCTGTCTGGAACATTGTCTGCTCCTCCTTCAGATGTCAGCTTAAATAACACTCACTGAGAGAGGCTGTTCCCGGTCACCCAGTCTCAAGTAGGTTTGCCCTGTTAGTCCACTCCCTGTTGTTTCACCTGTCTTTTCCCCTAAACCTTAGCTTCTTGAGGCAGAAGCCAGGTCTGTTTGGTTCCCTCCTGTACACAAGAGCCTGACAAATAGCATTCAAATATCTATTCCTGCATACATGCATATATCCATATATTTCAGAAAGAGAGAAATAATAAACATTCCTTTGAAGTGTATATGCCTGTCCCTTTAGAGTTTGCATTAGAGATATCCTTTCAG
This sequence comes from Galeopterus variegatus, assembly GCF_000696425.1. Classification (NCBI taxonomy): domain Eukaryota; kingdom Metazoa; phylum Chordata; class Mammalia; order Dermoptera; family Cynocephalidae; genus Galeopterus; species Galeopterus variegatus. The sequence goes on along the minus strand of NW_007774668.1, from coordinate 12 downwards.
CTATTTTTTTTT
>NW_007774667.1:2285-3982 GCF_000696425.1 Galeopterus variegatus | reverse complement strand
AGGGCCAGGACTGTGCAGGCAGCAGGTGACGTAGAGAAGAAGCTGCAGCTCCCACAGGGCTGGGCACGGTCGGGGTGGAAAACCCATACCTAGGTGCCCAGGTCGCCATGAGCAGAAGCGGAGGCCGCTGCCTGCACAGTCTTGGGGATCTCTTTCATCATGCCACTTTCTCCACTCAAGATGGCCAGGGGAACTGTGTCCTGGGCCCCCCATGGCAGGGGGCTTCCTTTTGGCTGATATTACATTATTCTATGTATATGTGCTCTCCTCTGTTACATCCCAAATTTCCTCAAGGAAAGGGCTATTATTTACAGACTTTTTTTGGTTTATTTTGCTTTTGTTCCTTTTTAAACATTTATATAGCTTATTTTTTTTGTTTATTTTGCTTTTGTTCATTTTTAAACATTTATATAGCTTACTGAGAAATTCAATAGAAAGGGAAAAAAATTGTCTCTGTCCTTTACCCAGATATTTAGCATTTTGATGCAATTTGCACACATTTCTGAGGCTCTATGTTTCCATATGGTGTCATTTCTCTTTGGCCTGAAAACTTCCTTTATCATTAAAAAGATTTTTTTTTAAAATTGACAAATAATAATTGTACATATTTATGGTTTACAATGTAATGTTTTGATATATATATATATATATATATATATACACACATATATATCATGAAATGATTAAATCAAGCTAATTAATATATCTATCACCTCACTTCCTAATCATTTTCTCTGGTGAGAATACTTGAAATTTACTCTCTNTGGTTCTTGAAATGCTACTTCTTATTTTAAAGCTTTTTAAAAATCTAGATCCCTAATATTCTCTGTTTTCATCTTGCAACTTCGTTATGCATGTACAGAGGGCATGAATCCATGTTAGGGGCTCTGTCTGTCTTGTTCACCTCCATAACCAAGCACTGGAGCAGGGCCTGGTCCTGAGTGAATGGTGAAGACATCTCCTGGCAAAGCAGGTGTTATTAAACCTTCGTTTGTTTTTAAGATTCACAGTTCTGTATTTTCTCAGATACTTCATTTCAAACCCGAGTTCCTACTGTACAATCAAAATGCGCAGTGTCCCTTTAAAGCTAAAAAAATTATAAACCTCCGAAGTTGATTTAGTTTTCTTGTGCCTCTTTCTAAAGAAGCAGCATAGAAATGAAAATAAAGGCCCTGTTTTATTGAGAGTTGTTTAATCAAAATGAAAACAACCTTTTTGGGGATAATAATTAAGTGACAAGTGAGGAACACATCTCTGCTCCACGTTCCTTCCTGTATGTTTCATGCAGTGGCAGTTAGCAGTCCTTAGACCTCGTTTCAAGGATGCTTGTAATTCAGCAGTATCAGTATAAAGGACCCAGAGGATTTTCACCGAAGACAGGACTTTACTAGAAAAACAGCACTGTGCACTGCTGGGGGATCCTACATGGGACATCACAGCATTGGTTTACTTTATCCTTTGATTCTGCAAACCCATTTGATTCAAATTTGCACACAAGAAATAATCACACAGATACAAAGACAAGTACATAAGAATGTTCTCCCTAACATAATTTATAAGAAGAAAAAATTAGAAACAATCTAACTGTCTAATATATAATTATTTTGAAACACTAAATAGAATGAATGCTATTCAACCATAAAAATGCAGGTCTATATTTATTAGGCAGAAAACATGTCCATGGCATATTCGTTCTT
>NW_007774667.1:0-1158 GCF_000696425.1 Galeopterus variegatus | reverse complement strand
GTCAGGGATTTGAAACAGCAGAAACAATCTCCTCCTGGCTAGAAGAAGATGGAAACGTCCATGACTTCTACAGCTGCAAGGAACTGAATTCTTCCAAGAGTCTGAATGAGCCTAGAAGAGGATCCTGAGCATCAGGTGGAAAGCCAATCACAGCCAACACTTTGATTGCAGGCATCTGTGACCCTGAGCAGAGGACCTAGTTGAACTGTGCCGGAACTCCTGACCCGCAGAAACTGAGAGTAAGTTTGTGTTGTTTTGAGCCACTAAATTTGCGGTACTTTGCTATGTAGCAATAAAAAATGTATTCAGTACACAAAGAGATAGAGTAAAGAATGTTTAACAAAATGTGACAGATATTCTGAGTAGTTAGAAAGTGGGTGACTCTTACTTTTATACTATTTTTTTGCAATGTTTGAAATTTTTAATAACAAATGTATTATAAATATATATATGTATATATTACATGTATAGGGAAACTTCCCCTCAAAATATTAAGAGGACTATTTTTTTTTTACCAAATAAAGGTGGAACACAGTTCAAAATCTTCCCTGGTTCTAACAGCTGGCTCAGGTTGCATCCGGAGGTGCAGGAGCCCATGGGACGGTGGAGAGCTGGACAGAGAATTCAACTGAGACCAACATGGGCTTTGGGGCTCTGTGTGCTACGTGTTCAGAGAGAACAAAGTGGTTAATCTAAGCAAGGAGTCCTTTACTCACTTTAACTTAGCTAACTGCATAAATACTCCACCACGTCATCACATTTACAATCTGGCCAGAAAGGTTTCAGGGAAAAAGAGTCCTTAAAAGGGAAGAAAGAGATATGGGTTTGTAATTTTGTTTGTGCAGCTTTATTTGGGCTCAAGGGACAGCACAAATAAGATCGAGAGGAAGCCCTGGAGGAGATGTGTTGGACCAACTTCAAGTGTAAACCAAGCATTTGTATTCTTTTATTGTAAAAGAATGGAAGAGTGGGGTGGAAGAAAGGCACGCATCTACCGTACAAATTATTGTGTATTTGTAGCAGGAGGGATAGCCCCACCTGTCTGATTCTGCTGATATACTCCTAACACAAGCAATGATGCCAGTGACAAAATGACAGCACTCCTGGGATTATTAGACTCTGGCCATTCCCATGGCAGCGGGGGTGGGGTGGGGTGGG
>NW_007774666.1:0-3982 GCF_000696425.1 Galeopterus variegatus | reverse complement strand
ATATATAAATATTATCCTTTTAATATTTGTAAAAGGGCTATACAATATATGTTTCACTTTTTCATATTTGTCTTGAGTCTGTCAAAATATATTCTAACTTCTTAGAGGTCAGGGATGATGTCACATACTTTTTTTATATTCCTTAATTTTCTAGCTTAATGAATAAAATAGGCCACCAATGAATATTCATTTCAAGAATGAATTTAATGTCAGATTGTTTAGTTGAGTTCTATGTCCCCAAATGATGATTGTCCCTATCTTTTATATGATTCTTTCTTTTTCCTTGTTCTTCCCTGGGTAATTCGAAATAGCTCATTTCTTGAATCTAAGACACCATCGGTTTTAAGATGCACTGTCATTTAATGTAGCTCTACACTGCCAATTATACCATAACATGTTATCACTTATAGGATGCATCCCAATTCCAAAGATATTAAAAAGTAAATATAAGAAAATGTACCTATTAGAATTGATGCAGTATCATAGTTAATCCAGGGAAGATTTTATTATAAAGCATTGAAAACCTATTAGTTGTCAATTATTGGGAGTCTTTATAGATCCTTTCCTAAGTAACATACATATTTATGTAGATAATCATTTTAAAGGACTTTAACCTTATATCAGTATCTCACACTTATAACATGATAATTTGTAAAGAATTACTAACTGAAATATATATATTTAAATGTATATGGCTGAAACACATTTACTAAGCAATTCAATAAATGCTAATTATAATCCAAACAAACTTCATCATTTTTTAAAATTATAATCGTGATGTGTGACCTAGAAAAATTCTGAGTTTGCTTTTTTTGTTGAAAGCACTTGTTCAACTTCTGCATCATTTGTTCTTAACTAAATTTCCTATTTTTTTCCATCATAAAAATAGAATTTAAAAGCAACTAAAAACACTAACTACATATCACCTACAATAGAAATGCCAAACAGGTACTGAATCCGTATTTGTGCACGCACAGGACAAAACTAATGGAGAGGTATCTGATATCATGAACCATTGTTCACGATACCAAAAGAGCAACACCATTTCCTATAGATGACAAGCCGAAGGTAGGTCACACATAGCCAGGGAAAATCTGTAAGACAAATGAGACCCTAATGAGTCCAAGCCTTATCTTCCAATAAGAAATGATATTTTTCTACAAATTAGGAGACCTATAAAGAGTGGAAAATTTAGCCCTGCTGTAATAGACCAAACCTACTGAACTTCTGCTGGAGGTCAGCCAGACGTTAAAAGCATCCATATGGCCTGATGATTATCTGCTATACAGAGAATAATGGTGCGGAGTCAAAAGAGAACGGGTTTGTGTGATTGGATGACCTGATTTCCTTTTGGGCTAACAACTCTTTCAATTGCTAGACAAGGCCTTTAGCCCACCTGCTGGAAGTTTTCGTACAAATTACATGGGAGGCAAATTCTCAAAAGCTTAGTAGTGACCAGGGAATTATTAAAGAAGCTCTGCAACTGCAATTCAGAATCTATAACCTAACTATGCTTTTATATTTTTCCTTTTCAATAATTGTATTTTATATTTTCCTGACTGATTTACTTATTAAACTGAATCAGATTCTTTCCCGAGCACAGAACCGTAAAACATCAGAAACTACCTGCTGTAATGATCCCTTGTCTCTAGTGGGACTTTTGACATTTCCATAATAGTTTAAATAAATGCCACTTGATTGCTGAGAATCTGCCTTTATGTTTGCCATATGTAAATTTATCTTTATTAGTGCAGGCAAGTCAAGCAAACCAAATTTTAATCTGTCCAATCAGCTACAGTTCTATATAATTCAAACAAACATTAGAGCTCTTAGAATACTGGTGTTCCTGTGTGTCTAACAACCAAACATTTGGATACTAGCCTGAATTATTAAAAATAATGTAGAAGTGCATACAGTGTTTGAATCCCGTAGGGGTTGAGCAAACTGGCCTGCAGGCCAAATCAGGCTTGCTGCCTACTTTTATATAGACTGCTAAGAATGGTTTTTACAAGTTTAAATATTCACATTGTAAATGGTTATACAAGTTACTACATAATATCCTTAACTTTGTCTTTTTCCCAGAAAGACTAAAATATTAACTATATATCCCTTTACAAAAATGTTTGCTGATCCCTACTATAAAACATCAACATTTATATTAGGAAGCTTTCCTAGCTTTATGACCTTATTTCTGACAGCTATTGCGGCAAGACCCATACAGAGTGTAACCTGACTACCAGCTACACCACCTAAATCCATTGCTTTCAAACTCCCTGCAAAACACATCGCTGGCCTTCTAGTTGGGGAAAATTCATGCTTATACTATATAGATCCCCTGGAGCCCAAAATAGTGAAAATTCACAAAGTGGTACCTGGACGCTAGCTCTCAAATTCTCAATTCAAATATTCAGTTATCCTTTATTATATTTTAGGATGATATTCTGTAAGAGGTCTGGACAGCACAGTCATCTTAATAATTGATTCCTGTGAGCCCTTCTTTCCATAGCTTATCAATGTAGGAAGTGGAAATAAGACAGAGGATTATCATGACATCCAAGCAACTCTCTCTGGTCATGGTTACTAGAACCATGCTGTATTAGTCCGTTTTGTGTTGCTTATAACAAAATACATGGAACTGGGTGATTTATAAGAAAATAAAATTTATTGCTTATAGTTTCAGAGGCTCGGAAGTCCAAAGTCCAGGGAACACATACGGTGAAGGCTTTCTGTGGTGATGACTTCAGCGTGGCAGGGTACATTGCAAAAATATCAGAGCAGAGAGCACAAGAAAGATTACCCTCCTCATTAGCTCTCTCTTTGAGGCCCTCAGAACCACACCTCTGACCACCATTATTAATCCATTCACTATTGCCAGGTCCTACAATCCAATCACCTCTCCAAGGTTCTATCTTTCAATTACCATAATAGGATTTCCCACCTTCTTAACAGTCACAGTGGGGGCAAAGTTTTTAATACATAAAACCTGGGGTACACAATTCAAGCTTCAGGGAGTTTTGGGGAAACATAATTCAATTCACTACACATGTTTTGTTGCTCCTTTCCTATATCTTACCAGCCATGAGCTTTTGGGCATATACTCAAAGGTATTATTTTCATATTTCTGCCTAGCCCAGTATCCCACCATCCAGAAAAGAATCCCATGGTTTTTATCTAGTTCCTATAAATTACCAAAACACTTTTATTTTTATTGTGAATTTTGGTATGCTTTTTTTTTTTTTTTTTTTTTTTTTGTCCTTTTTGAGACCAGCCGCACCGCGCTCAGCCAGTTAGTGCTGTGAGCGCACCGGTCATCCCTATATAGGGTCCCAACCCGCGGCGGGAGCGCTGCTGTGCTCCCAGCGCCACACTCTCCCGAGTGCGCCATGGGCTCAGCCCTTGGTATGCTTTCTTAACAGATGTGCTTTTACAAAGGTACAGGGCTTAAGGCTTACATTGTTTAGCTAATAAGAACGAATGTTATAACCTAAGTAGCACAACCACGACCTGGGATGTGAAAGGTAGAATTGCTCCAGACACACATACAGCTTCTAGGAACCACACAGCTTCCTAATGATCTTTAGCTAGGGACAATTTTCCAAAAGCCATATCTTTAAAGAGCTGGGCAGAGCCAGAATTTGGGCTCTACACTAATGCTAGGCAGAATATTAAAATAGAACCACATCTTATGACTTGATTTTAGATAACCAACAATTTCCTAACACATACATATTCTAATAGTTTACATAAGTACAAGACATCAGTGATATTTATAATTCAAATTAACTAATTTGGGGCTAATATAAAAAATAAAGCAAATTATAAAGGAAGATTAATTAGATGACAATGAAGCCTAAAATGTAGGTATAACTGGAAAACCTACTGGGCCTGTTCTACATGCATAATGAAAGAGATGATCTTCAAAAAAAAAAGAAATAGAATATATGAATCGTAACTAGGTCGCATCATTTAGACAATACTTGAT
>NW_007774665.1:3165-3983 GCF_000696425.1 Galeopterus variegatus | reverse complement strand
CAAATTTCTGCGAGGAAATCAAATTAGTTTGAAATAACCTCAAATTATACAAGTTTCGGACACTTATATAAGACACATAATGGAAGTGGCTTTGTTTTGTTTGTTTCTTAAAAGGCTAAGAAATTAACCTGGATTTATATAATTATTCCTGGAAGGTATAACTTTAAAATTAAAAGTGCTGAATGCTGTCAATAATAAGCCTTTATAATACTTTATAAGGCAGGAGAGAAAGTGTTTATATTGTAAAGATCCCAAATATAAACCAACAGGAAAAATGGAAGGGAAAAACTATTCTACTGTTACATAAAACTAATGTGTATGGCTTGAGATAAACTTTCCAGTGACAGCAATCTTCCACAAATTTAAGAAGTATTGTATCACAATTTATTCAAGGAAATGAATACAAGATGATCTGGAAGACTATGCTGATGACTAAAAAATGGCTTTAATAATCACTGATGTCAAAATACATGTATAGAATTAGAATTAAATTGTTCCATAAAATGTAAAAATGTGGAAAACAAATCCCAATTTTTTATGTATGTGTGTGATTTAAAACATAAAATTCAATATTTTAGATAAACACGATTATTTTACCTATAACCCTAAAATTTTTATATACTCAAGTTGGCAAAGAAAAAGAGCTGGAGTAGCTATCCTTATAGCTGATAAAATAGAACCTTTTGTAAAAATCTTGTAAAAAGGGCCGGCCCGGTGGCGCACTCGGTAGAGTGTGGCGCTTGGGAGTGTGGCGGCACTCCCACCGAGGGTTCGGATCCCATATAGAGACCAGTCTGCTCACTGGTTGAGCGCGGTGC
>NW_007774665.1:0-2345 GCF_000696425.1 Galeopterus variegatus | reverse complement strand
AAAAAAAAAATCTTGTAAAAGGAAAAATGATAAATAGCCTGATATTTGAGGTTGTCTTTTACACATACTCACGGTAAATTTCACATTATGATCCAAAAGAAACTAGATGGTAGCTCAAATGGGATTCTGTATGAGAACTGACAAATATTTAACTGAGCAGTACCCATACCAAAGCTTCAGTCCCAGAAGATACTAGCACATGCCAGGTAGAATGTGGGTGGTAGGCCAGCCGCTGGTCCATATATGATTCTTGCTATCCCCAGATAATAGCTACAAGTCACCCAAGTGGAAGGATACCTTGTTTGAGAGGTTTTCATCCCCTTCTTGTTTTACTCTTTAAGGGCAGATCATTCATCATCAACATTAATACAATGAAAGAGCACCTTTATAGAACAATAGTGTGGAATGCACACCCTATAGTAACAGAATAAAAAAAAATACACCAAATTTTTAATCTTTTACTTGCCTTACACCAACTCAAAAATTCATTTACCTTTCTTTGCTTCCTCCAAGTTCTCCCACCTGCACAAATCATTGTGAAGGCCAGAAATGTTGAGTCAGTGTCACAGACAGCAGGAACATGAGCATTTGACTAACTTCAAACAAGCTGTGTTATCTAAGGCCAGAGAACCCTTGCTCCACTGTATCACTAACAGTACAAATGATACTGCCTCTCATCAAGGCTCAAGCTGGGGGAACCTCACAGGAAACTATTCTGACCCTGAAGAGCATTGTCCAAAGTCATAGTTCTCACTTGGACTCCCAGAACTGGGATATGATTGCCATATCGTTGACACTGATCCTAATAAACCTCAAACTAAGCCATGTTTAGAGCCCAGACATGTGCCTAAAATGACTCAGATATTTTCATTATCAAAACTAATGTAATGAAAGACCAATGCTATAATCACATTAACAATATAACTCCATTTCCAACAATGATTCCAAAGTGTAAGACAGTTTCTGGATGAGCTGTGGTTTTGGAGAAGGGAAAATACTGGGAAGTCCCTGCCTTTCAACTCCCCTTTGCTAGGCATCCCCCTACAGTGAGCACACACACCCATCACACACCACAGTCACCCTCTTTACCCTGACCCCTCATACTTCACGGTCCCTTGCCATAATGATATCCCACAAGTCATCAAAAATACATTTAACATACCAATCTCTTTAGATTCAAATGCATTACTACTCTCGTTCATTGCTGGTAGGAAAGCAAAATGGTACAGCCACTTTGGAAAACAGTTTGGCAATTTCTTACAAAATTAAACTTATGCTTACCATACGATCCTACAGTTACACTCCTTGGTTTTGCCCAAATGAGTTGAAAACTTATGTTCACACAAAAACCTGCACACTGATGTTTATAAGCAGATTTATTCGTAATTGCCAAGACTTGGAAACAACCAAGATGTCTTTCTGTAGGTGAATATATAAATAAACTCCGGTACATCTAGACAATAGATGTAAAAAGAAATGAGCTTTGCAGCCATGAAAAGACATGGAGGAAACCTGAATGCATATGACTAAATGAAAGAAGCCAATCTGAAAAGGCTACGTACTACATGACTCCAATTACATGACAATCTGGAAAAGGAATTAATATGGAGACGGTAAAAATAAAAAATAAGTTTGGGAGAAGAGAACCATGAGTAGGCAGAGCACAGAGGACATTTAGGGCAGTAAAACTATTCTGAATGACATTTAAATGATAGATATGTGTCATTATACATTTGTCCAAACCCACAGAATGTACAACACCAAGAGGGAACCAAAACTATGGACTCTGGGAGGTAATGATGTGTTGATGTTTTATCGATTGTAACATACCACTCTGGTGGGAGATGTTGATAGTGGGGGAGACTGAGGATGGGGGGAAATGGGAGAACTCTCTGTCCTTTTGACTGAATTTTGCTGTGAACCTAAAAATGCTCTAAAGTCAACTAATTTTTAAAAAAAGAACATTACTAAATTTCATTTAAGAGATTTGTTTTAGAACCCAAATAAACTGTGTTATAGCCTTTCAAAGGCGAACTCACATCTGCTCCAATTCTCTGCCTACCAAGCAACTTTCTGATCTCTAATTTGGTCTTCTGTGAGGACTTGCCCTGTGCAGATATGTTCTCCCATTGTTTTGACCAAAAATAGCTTTTACTGAAAAGTCAGAAGTACTAAAATCTGAGAACATTAATACTACCAAAGAGTTGTCCTAAGGCCAGCTTTTAAGCCCAAATAAGCAAAGCTAAGGATTGTGTTGAAAAAAACAACCAAAAAATAAAATCTTTTTTTATTTTTCATTCCTTTTTGTCTTTTTTTTACTGACCGGCAACGGGATCGCAACCCTC
>NW_007774664.1:0-3983 GCF_000696425.1 Galeopterus variegatus | reverse complement strand
TTGTGCAAATATTTCCAATAGTATATTACTTGCTTATAATTCTGTTTATGCTTTCTATTTTATTATAAAGATTTAGACATTCAAAAATAGAATCATTCCTGAAGTCTCCATACATAGATTATTCAGATTCATTATTATCCAATTTTGCTTCATCTAGCCCTTAGGTATTTTATTTTTCTTTGTTGTAGTTTTGAAAAGAATGTCCTAAACATGGTGTCCTTCTATCCCTATATATTTGAGTACATCTCCCTAAAAACAGGAGCCTCTTCTTGCACAACCTTAATACTGTCAGCTCAATTTGCCTCTCTATATTTGTTCTCAACCTGTCTCCAGCCTGCTCCATGTGGTGGGAGACTCCCCTATAAACTGCATTATTGAACTCCCCTGCCCTTTGGCTCCCAATTGTGGAGGAGAGTAAGTTTGGAGGGCAGGAGTGTGAGGTGCAGGTATTTATTCCCCTGGTTTCTTTTCTGCTTTGCTGCCTGCCTATGCTTCTCCATCTAAGTTGACAGCTCTTACACAGTGGTTCTGTGGCATACTTATGGGTCTTCCTGGATTTTGGTATCCGCTCTCTCCCTATGCCTTTTTAGGTCTAATGGTGACAACTGTTTCCTATAGTTGCTAGCATTGGGGTGCTTCACCATTCTTTATATTTCTTAACCCTGCCCACACCTTGATAAATCTATCTCTTCAATATTATATCTCAGTAGCTCTTTTTAAAGTGTGCCATCTTTTTTTCTACAAGTACATTGACTGATAACAATGGCTTCATCTATCATTGAGTCTGCAGCCAAATTTTTACTGTTGTCTCAAAAAAATATATTTTTTTTAAATTTTAAAAATCCAAAATTTTTGTTCAAAATCCAAACAAGGTCCATATATTGCATTCAGTTGCTATTTGGGTCACACATATCTTTTAGTATAATTTAGTCCACCTCGCTAAATTCTTTTCCTTTCTATCATTTTTTATTATAAAAACAATTTTAATTTTCCTGAACAATTTCCACATTCTAAATATTCTCCTTGTGATTATGTCACCAACTTGATATGTAGTTAGGTTTATTCGTTTAAAGGTATTTGCAGTTTTTAACATTTTTTCTTTGTTATTTAACTTATTAATTTTACTGTTAAATATGTGGAACATGCACTTCCAAAATTAATACTATATAGCAAGGCATTTTTAGTGAAATTTTGCCTTCCTCTGTGCTTGCTTCCCTTCTCTCTACTAGGTCTCTTGCCTTTCTGTATAAATAACATTATATTAGTTTTTGGTTTCTCCTTCTAGTGATTTTTTCCAAATGTACAATCAGTTTTCTAATCACTGTTATTAAAAGTTCACCTTTCCTTACTGATATGACATGAATATTATTTAATGAATTTCCAAATGTACTTTGGTCTATTTTGAACTTCCTATTCTTTTCCCACTGATCCATGCACTAATAATACATTCATTAGTTATAGAGACATCCATAATATGATTTAATATATGGTAGAGTAAACTCCCTCACATTGTAATATTTTTTCAATTATTTTCTAGATATTTTTATTTGTTTTTTCACATTTATTTTAAAATCAATTATCTGTCTCCAGAAAAAAATAACAAAAAAAACCCCCAACTGTTGGTATTTATGGTGGTTTTAGAGATGCATCCACAACTTTTTTGATAGTCCTCTTCTCAAAAGATGGAAGTTAATTTTTCCAGACTCCAGAGTCTGGGATGGACTCAGTCATTCACTTCTAGTGAATAAATTATGACAAAAGTGATATAACATTTCTTCTGAGATTAGATTACAAAGCACTCCTGGCTTGGGTGTGCTCACTTGTTCTCTCTCTCCTGAATTACTTGCTTTCAGTAAATCTAGCTGTTGTATTTTGAGGACACCCAGGCAACCTGTGGAGAGACCCATCCTAGGAACCAAGTGGCAAAAGAAATGGCTTTGCTTACTATCATTCCAATGACCAACTGGGGAATCTGGATCTTTCCAGTTTTCAAATCTAGGTTCTGCAGGGTTTGAGGGTCTTGCTAAGTCATACGGCCAGGGTTTCATTAAATGACATGTTATGACTGTTTCCTGGGCACTCCAAACTCCCTGTGGAAAAAAAAATATGTCATTATCATGGCAGGGGTAATTGACCCTAGTCAACAGGAGGAGATGGGGATTCTTTTCCAGGATGATGGTAGAATGGAACAGATGCAGGACTAAGGGAACACATTTGGGTGCCTCTTGGCATTCCCTTCATCTATTGTCATTGTGAATGGACTGAGAAGAGCAGAATTATCAATGGTTCAATCTGGTCAGGAATAAACCTACTGAGGTGATGGCTGAGGGTGAGAGAAAGTTCAGATGGGTAGTGGAGAAGGTGAGGATGAATACCAGTTGTAGTTCTGAAAACTCCTGCAGTGATGAGAGCTGCAGATTGTCCCACTCTCCTCACTTTTCTAAGTTTCCCATCAGGAAGGGAAGCCTGTGGGAATTTTGTAAGAGCTGCTCCCTGAGAGCTCTCTGTTGAGAAGTACATTTTGCAGCAAAACAGGTGGACTGTGGCAGCCAAAAGAAAGGATCGCTCGGATGCATTTATGAGTATAATTGCCCAAAGGCTTTAGCTGCTGCTCTCTTGAAATCCATCCCTGCAGTGGTGCCACACCTGTGCTTTTCATCGGCTGCTCCCATCCCTGTCTGAGAACAGCAGGACTACAAATGCAGACCCATTCCCACAGGAACTCCAGTGATGGGCAACTTTGGTTCTGGGACTCCCTGATGGTCTTGCTGAATTTTCCTTAGAGCTTCCACTCAACGCTTTTTCCTTTTCTCTCTCCTGCACTTGTGGTCAGATCTCTGCTATTGTCTGAGGGCTTTTCCAGCCTCTGTTGCCTCCCTCTCCATTTTCTCTCATAGACATTTTTCTAAATTAATATATTTCTTGCATTTCTAATTCCTTCTTGGCATTTATTTCCTGGAGGATCCAGATTAACATATTTCTCCTTTAGATTCCAACTCTTGGTTTACTACTATGAGTGATATTAAAGTTATCTAGTAGCTGCTTTCTTTTTCCTTTCTCCTCCTCTGTCCTATTCTCTAATTTGTTCACTATTTTTATCTCAGTGTTAATATCTATAATATAAAAGAATGGTCAGCAAACTTTTTTTGGAAAGGACCAGACATTAAATATTTTAGGCTTGTGGACAATGCAGTCTCTGTCCCAAATGCTCAGTTCTGCTGTGGTAGTGTGACTGCAACCACAGCCAATATGTAAATGAATATGCATGTCTGTGTAGCAATACAACCTTGCTTACACAAGCAAGCAGGAAGCTGGATTTGGCCTACTGACAACTTCAGGTCTAAAATACATTTTATTTGATTTTCATCACTAAGGACAACCATTTTACTTCCAGCAATTGTCTATGGAGGAAATTAATGGATTTTTTCTACTTTCTAATTAATCCCTCCTTTTCTTTACTTTTTTTCTTTTTGGTTAGTTTTTAATTACTCGTACATTGTTAGAGCATGTAACATATGCATATGACTTAGTCAATTTTATCTTTCTATATTTGAAAATTTAGTCCTACAAATTATTAAATTCTTATCCCCAGGTCTTATGCCTCAGCTTCTCCAATCATTTTAAACTTGCCTCAAGCTCATAACAGTGTATTCTTCAGGAAAGAATATTAGAACAATATTCTCTGAGTTTGTTTTGGTAAATGTTTATCTTTCACTTTTATAGTTGAGCAGTTTGGCTAAATATAAACTCTGTGGCTCATATTTTATTTCCCTAGTTATCTTTAAAAATTGCTTATGGTTTTTTCTAATGTAATGTTGCTGTAAAATTTGATATCAGTCTGTTTTCCTTTTTCTTATAATTTCCTTTTTCTTAAAATTCATGGAGACAGAAATTAGAATGGTGGTTGCCAGGGACTGGGGGAATGGGAGAATGGGGAATTACTGTTTAAAGGGTATAGAGTCAGATTTGCTAGATGGAAAAAG
>NW_007774663.1:2920-3983 GCF_000696425.1 Galeopterus variegatus | reverse complement strand
CATAGAGGAGATTTTTGCATTGAATCTGTTTGGGGGTCTTTGCATCATAGGGTCCACCTGTGTCCCTGTACCTGGAATGTTTTCTGGTATTATTTCACTGAATAAGTTTTTGATGCCTTTTCCTTTTTCCTCTCCTTCTAGAACACCCATGATTCAGATGTTTGTTCACTCAAGGTTATCTGCTCGCTTGCTTAGGCTTTCTTCATTTAAAAAGTTTTTATTCTTTGTTTATTCTCCATGGGTTATTTTGAAGACCTTCTTTAAGGTCAGAAATTCTTTCTTCTTCTTGCTCAGACCTGCTGTTTAAGCTTTCAGTTGTGTTGTTTATGTCATCGAATGAATCCTCCAGTTTTGTGAGTTCTTCTACCTACCTTTTAAAGATATTGATCTCTTTGTAAATTTACCCCTTCATATCTTAGATACTTTTTCTTATTTCATTTTATTGTCTAAGTTTCCTTAAGATTTTTGCTTGGAATTCCTTTGCATTCATTTCAGTGGTTTCCTGCTCTATGGGATCTGGTACTTAAGAATTCCTGTATTCCTTTGGTAGTGTCATATTTTCTTTCTATTTTTCCCTCCGTATTTCTAGTAAATCTAAGTTGGTTTTTGGTTATTTCATAGAGCCCTTCCTCTATTTCTCTGGAGGGTACTTTGAGGCGAGAGATGTGTGTCCTCCTGTAGATGTGTTTTATATTGACAGTTAAGTATGGGGTTTCAGTATCGATTCCAGGTAGATTCAGTAGTGTAGTCTCCATGGGGGTACTTCAACTCTATTCAGTGTTGAAGTCACATGTGAGTGTTTCCACGGCCTAAATACTGGGACATATAAGGATTCCTTGCTGAAATTAGTGACACTGGGTTGGTTTGTTGAGGATGTGGGCAAGCTCTTGAGTTCCTGGAAGAAGTGTCTGGGTGCCCTGTTGCTCTGTGGCTGGGGTGATTGACACTAGGCAGACTTGTTCGCACCTTAACTAGCATCCCATAGCCTTGATAGGTGTAACAGGGTATACTGGAGCTCTCCAGTTTAAATGGATAACCCTGGGTAGGGATTCTTTTTTCTCTT
>NW_007774663.1:0-1641 GCF_000696425.1 Galeopterus variegatus | reverse complement strand
TTCCCCTTTGGGTTGGACCACTGAGTCATGGGTCTGCACTCACTCACCTGTTTCCCCAGGCCCTGCTGGTGACTTGCCTTCTATCAAAGTAGTTGAGTGGTCAATGTGCCACCTGCACAGTGGCCGTGGCTGCTGCAGTGGCTATGTCTATCTGTGGCAGATCGCCCACACTTTAGCAGTATCTGGCCCTGGTACGGGCTGCCCTCGGCTCCTGAGGTTTCTCACACTCTTGCCATCTGCCTTCTGGGGCTGACCGCAGCTGCTGAAGTTTCCATGAGTTTCTTCCATCAGCTGGGTAGGGGCTCCTCTCTGTTACTGAAATCTCCATGTGTGCTCCTTCCATCTGTTCACATTTGTCATAGATGAAAACAAATAAATATTTGCAAACCCTGTATGTTTAATACTAATAATACCAAAATAAAACAAAAACACCTCACATTAGGGTTATGGTAAAACTCTAAATCACCACATTGAAAAAGTGGAAATAAGGTAAAGGATCAACATCTCTTTTTTATAAGCACTATTCCACAAGAAACTTTCTTTTCTCTTCTAGAAGTTTTCTACTTAATAATGGCAAGGGATGGACAGACTTAGATAATCAGTACACTTAGTGCACAAGCAGTAAACATGAATGACTGCCAAACTCTGGTTGGTCAATGATGAATGTAGTAATGGGTAGATCCAGATGTTCATAAAGCCATAGGGGACGAACTGCAAGTGTCAAATTCAAGACCCAAGAAAATTAGTCAGTCTGTCTCAGTTGTGATTTCAAAAAAAAATTTTTCGTTGCCATGCTAATAGAATTTGAACGTGCCGTCCCCACCAAAACTCATGTGGAAATCTAATCCCCAATGTGACAGGTGATCCCCAATGTGGCAGTTGGAAGCTGATTCATGGGGGCAGATCTGTCATGAATGGATTAATGCTCTCCTTGGGGGGCATAGGCCTGTGTGAGATCCCGTTCCATTAGTTTCTGTGAGAGCTGGTTGTTTAAAAGACCCTGGCACCACCCCCCCTTGCTTCCTCGTACTATGTGATCTGCTTATACCTGCTGCTCTCACTATGAGTAGAAGCAGCCTGAGGGCCATGCCAGATCCAGCTGTCCCAGAATTGTAAGTCAAATATACCTCTGTTCTTTATAAATTACCCAGTCTCAGGTATTACTGTTATAGCAACAGAAAATGGACTAATACAGAAAATTGGTACCAAGGAGTGGGGTGGTGTTATACAGGCACCTGAAAATGGGGAGACAGCTTTGGAACTGGGTAACAAGCAAAGGTTGGAGAAATTTGGAGGAAAGTTTAGAAGACAAAAAGTTGAGAGAATGTTTGGAACATTTTAGAGTGAAATGGTTAAATGGTTGTGACCAGAATGTTGAAGGAAATGTGGACAGTAAAGACTATGCAGATAATGAAGTCTCAGATAAAAATGAGGAACCTCACGGGAATTGGACAAAAGACAACCCTTGCTACACCATAGCAAAGAACTTGGCTGCATTTTGTCCATGCCCTAGGACACTGTGGAAGGTTGGTTTAGGACTTGTGAAACAGGGTAGTCAAGATGGCAACAGTTCTGGAGCAGGGGCACCAGAAGACAGCATGAGCCTGAGAGGTGTGCGCTGTGTTGCCAGAGTGCTATTTG
>NW_007774662.1:2633-3983 GCF_000696425.1 Galeopterus variegatus | reverse complement strand
GTGCTCATTGTCATTAAAATTAGCATAGAATTCACATTTCTTTTACAATCAGAAATCTATTATGGGTGTGTCGAAAAGGAGTAATATTTTTCCATCCTGTGTGTGTGTGTGTGTGTGTGTGTGTATTGCTACTGATCCTATTACTCTGTAGGAAAAGTGTGAAGAACAAAAGAGTAGACTCTTGCTATCACTAAAATTATGTAGGAGACTGAGTGAATCAAAAGGCTCTTGATTATGGGTAGTTGTACAAATAGGTTTTTTGTTAGCTTGCCATTTCTTAAGATACTTAGAAAGTATTTTGAATTATTGAAGAAATTGTCATTTAATTTTGATTTTGACAGTCTGAAGATAAATTATTTTCTTTCTTGCCTCTATTTTCAGTACCTACAAATGGATCATTGTACTTAAAATGGGCATGCTTAAGAGCCTCTGGCGGGTGGAGCTGCAGATACGGACACAAATGTTCACATTTACCACATTGAACTACATTTTAATATTTACTGAAACCATCAGGTTTTGCTTGAATTCATGCAGGAGTAATAACTTGCCTCCCCCTTTTTTTGCCTATCCCCAAATCATAGCCTATTAAAATGAAACCTGAAAAACTGAATTGGAGCCTTTGTTTTTGAAGAATTGGCAAATTGTTCTTTTGCTTTCAGTAAATAAACTCAGTTTACACAGCACTATAACTATCATAAACACTGAATATGTTAGGTGAATATCAAATCAGTAAGTTTTCTCAGATTATTAATAAAATTTTATAAAACAGCTTAACCGAATGTTCAGTGTGTCAAATAGCCTGGCTATTAGTGCTTTAGACACTAATCACAATAAAATTGGTTGGGGGAGGGGTTTCCCCCCATTTCCCCAAAGGTGATTATGTGTAGACATTTTTTAAATGGACATAAACATGCAGGCATTCTTATATTTGGCGAGGATCTAAAATCATGGAATTTGTCATGTTCCTAAGTCAGTTTCTTTTTATAAATTTTTGCTCTAAATATAGTTACCTTGTATCTTCCCTGGATATGGAAGTAGTTTTATGTAGGTAATTGTTAAATGCAGCTGTAAAGACCATTTATCATCCTGAATAAACAGAAATCAGGTTCTAGAACCAGAATGAAAGAAGGAAATTACATCACACTCTTAAATAAGGAAGCACTGGGCAGAACTGGATGAGTTGTATGACAAAAATGTGCCCCTCCTCCTCTTGTGGATTGCTTGTGAGGTTTAATGAGACCTGGTGGCAAGGTAAGCATATCTAGGTTACTGCCTTAAGGTAGCCTGGTGGTTTGTTGGTGTTTTTTTTTTTTTAAGCAGTTTCAAAGACTATCCTCAAGCTAAAGGCAA
>NW_007774662.1:0-1054 GCF_000696425.1 Galeopterus variegatus | reverse complement strand
TTAAATTTCACTTGAGCAGAGTTTCTTTTAACATGAGGTTGGCCAGATTGTTCCCCCACCCAAGGGGTATATGTACTGAGCACTTGTAGGTTTTTAGGGAGGTGGAAAAGTGTTTCAGGTGGTACCATCCCCTCGGGTCATATGATCTGAGAACATTTTTAGAAGAGTTTGCTTCCAAACCTATGAGCGCATGCCCTTTTTGAGTCTACATTTTGAAGTTATTTTCCAGAAGAAGAGAACATGGCAATTATATTGCCCTCCTGGCTTCTCCCATGCAAGCAAGTAGGAAGTTCGGACAGTTTCATAACATGGCCCATTCACAATTCCCCATTGAAATTTAGAGGCAGGTCACCTTCTATGAATACACAAAGACACTATTGTGGTCAGAAGTGAGCTGGCTTAGTGAACACAATTCTTTTTATACTAAAAAAATTTTTTTCTTAAGAAAGCTAACAAGTAGGTGATGGAAACAATGAATAAAAAATAACTTTTTCTATAACGTATAAATAATTTTAAGTGACCATTGAAATGTAAGTTTAGAATTGCAAGGCAATTTCAGCAGAGGCAATAGTTACACAATCATTCTGTTGAAAGCTAAGCTTTAGATGGCATTAGGAGGCTGACACACAGTAATTACTAGTAGTACTTGTTGGCTTGCAGACAGGTGGGGGTTGGGCCTCTAGAATCCCCCGCAGCATTTTCCTGTAATCTGGATGAGCGATCTTCAAACGTGTGCTTTCAAACGACTTAAACACCATATTCCTCCTCCTATCTTGCCTTTCATTTTTATATCACCACAGATGCTTTCCCCACAGTCTTGCTGGTGCTTGCAAAATGCTTAGAAAAAGTGTGATGAACCATTGGGCTACGTACACAGAGGGAGAGGCTAGCAATTTTTTTTAAAATTGGTTTTTAAGTTTTTTATAGCTTTACTTGATGGTAGATAACACATTGCTTCATTTCAGTAATCTACAGACTAACCCTCAAAAGACTTCCCAATAATTTAGATTTCTTAAATGACAGATTTTTCCTGTCATTATCATATGTCTTTCAG
>NW_007774661.1:0-3984 GCF_000696425.1 Galeopterus variegatus | reverse complement strand
GCACCACCTGTTGAAAAGACTATCCTTTCTCCATTGAATTGAGTTTGCTCCTTTGTCTAAGTTCAGTTCACTCTACTTGTGTAGTTATATTTCTGGGCTCCCTATTCTGTTCTCTTGGTCTTCAAGTATGTGTCTGTTCATTGACTAATACCATACTGCCTTGATTACTGTAAATTGACAGTTAGATTTCAGTCAGCCAGTGTCAGTTTACCAACTTTCTTCTTCTTCAGCGTTGTGCCGGCTACTCCGTCTTTTGCTTTTCCATATACATTTTACAATCAGTTTGTTGATATCCACAAAATAGTTTGCATGGGCTATATCCAGAATGTATTAACTCAGATTTTATATTTATCATAGCTCTCTTCTGACAGTTCATCTGCCTACTTCCCAATACATAAGAAAAAAATTGTTTTTGCCAGCCCAACTCAATTTAGAAAACTGTTTTTGTTTTGTTGTTTATTTAATTTTTTAAAACATTTACTCATGTGAGTCAGTGATATGTAGTAAGTTTGAGCAGTAGAGGGAGTCAGAATTAATGAGATATAACTCTAATACTGCTTTCATTATTACAATCTCAAAATGAGCAGTTTATAATTATATCAGTTTACTCATCTGAAATATTAAGATTATAATTCTATCAGTTTACTACTCATCTGAAATATTAAGTAATTAGATTAAATAATGAATCCTCTGGTCATTGAGAATAGCACTTACAGAATATCACTTTCTCATTTGAATTCCTTTAGATAGTTAAGATATGCATTTCTTGGGAGAAGTTTTCAGAGAGTACTGCATTGAATCCAAACATGTGGTCTTGTTATAATGTGCTTTTGAGTAAATTTTTTAATCTTTTGGGCTCACATTTCCTCAACAGTAAGTCTTATCTTAATTTGCTTTCTTATGAAGAGTAAGTTAATTAATTAATTTAAAATTTCTCATAATGGCTTTCTCATTATAATCTCTCAATACAAGGTAGTCATTGTTATTCTATGGTGACGATGTTGATGACTATGATTATTATACAGTAGTTTTTTTTTTTTCTGTTGTCAGGAGACCTTAGGACAAGATAGTTCTACATACCAAATTCTCAATTATTAAACATTTATTGAGAATTTGATATGAAGAACCATCTTGTTCTAAGACATCCTGAACACAGTCTGCTTAAAATTTCAGTGAGGATCATAATGGGCATATGTCAGGGAAGAGTGTCTTTGAGGAGTAAATATTTTAAAATCTTTTTGCACTGGTGGGATTACGGACACTTTTCCATGAATGGTTGGTATATCTTGATGCTGAGGGATCTAAAAAAATATTTGCCTATTGATAGAATATACAGATTGTGAAAGCTGATGAGGACACATATGAGCTGCTAGGGAAATAAATTATCTTTTATTGAGAAGAGTTAGTCTTGAAGAGTAGTAGAGAGAAAAGAGCATTGTTTATGAGAGTGGCTATAAGAAAAAAGAGCATTTAAGTATAAAGGATTAGATTTCTGCTGTCAGAAAACAGACAAGGAGAACAATTTAGCTCAGGTTGACATCTTCTCAAGCTTACTACACCCATGCTGATCTTGGCAGCATCTGGAATAGCCCCACATAAGGAAGAGCTTTCTGACTGTTGGAGCTACTAAGATCACCTAGAATGGTGTGCTGGGTACTGACATCTCTGCAGTGAAAGTAGTTGTGCTCATACTGGGAAAAAGAAATCAAGTATAGTGGAGTGAGATATTCAGTACTGGATGAGGGTTGAACTAGATGAAGTTCAAAGTTTCTCAAGTCCCCAGATTTAAGAACATTGTTACTAATAGTTAATGCTATTAGTATGATATTAAAGTGAACTAAAAAAATGCTGTATTAAAGATATCAAACATCTTGTACATCATGACTTACAGTTTCAGAACAATGAGGGGTGTAACAAAGATCAGAGACTCAGGAAAGGGAGGGGTCATATAGCTAGTCTGGGAGTCGTGTGTTTTGGAAATCTTGTGCCATACATCATTGTGAACTACACCAGCTGTCAGATATTTTCAGGGATGCCTTCCTTTGCACACAACTTCTTTCTTCTTTTGAAGTTCCTGAAAATGATGTACCTCTGTCAATTTCTTATTTTTGATAAGTGTACTTTGGTTACATAGGGTGTTAACATTAGGGGAACCTGAGTGAAGAGAAACTGATTATATGGAAACTCTCTGTTGCTTTGCCTCCCACGGATTTGTCACCCCTTTTCCCCTGGGTGATGGAGCCACAAAGGATTACTCAAAGCCCATGTTTTCAGAGCAGTGAGAAGCCCTGAAGTGGTTAATCTCCTGGAACCCTCAAGAGAGAGGCATTCTTTCTCTTTAGGAAATTAACCAGGAATTGGGGTTCTCTTCCCTCATTTATTCTCCAGACCAGGAAGTTACAGTAAGAGAACATAGGTGGAATTATAGTTTAACAATATAGGCTGGTAACATTCAGTAAAACAAGGCAGATGATATTCCATAAGGCAATTTAAGCAATCCACCAACAAAAGCTTGATCTTAGCAAACATTCCTTTTCCCTACATAGCTTCCTGGTATCTTTACATATCAGTCAGTAACTTGTCTGTCTTTGAACCAGCAGCCTTGCTGTGTTACAATTCTTTATCTTACAACAGACATTATATAGCCTGGGGAAATTTTTCTGTTTTTTGCAAGGTCAACATTTTATAGGTACTTTTAAGAATTTGGACTAAACCTGAAAGTACAAGAAACTAGGCCCTGTGAAATATATTTGCTTTATAGTATACTCCACAACTCTCTACAATATCTTTGTGAGTTTTTGGTAAATCTATACTACAAAATACAAGGTTTATTTTTAAAAACATTGATGTATCTTACACTTTTAATTTATCTTTTATAAATGAATGATTTGGGGGACATCCCTCATGGGTCATTTGAAAAATACTGGTTTACTAAGTTATGCATTTGTTCCAAATGTTGGCATATCACATAATACCCTACCAAAAATCTCACGCCTTACCATTAAACCAATCTAATCATAAAACTTTTAAGAATTGCAGGCTGTCAAGCATACTATGGCAGTTACAAGTTTTGCAAAATTTTACTTTTAGTATAAAAGTTGTAATTTTTCCTTAGCAAAAAATGCCACCAGTTGTTTTCCTTGTAATAGCAGAGTAATTTTGTTTATTTTTTAAACAATGTCTAATAAATACTACTCAAATCTGAATAACTATTGTTTCTCTTAATGTTTTTAACCACTATATTATTATTATTATCATTACTATTTTTATCATTACTATTACTATTATTATTATTATTATTATTATTATTATTATTATTATTATTATTTTATATAGGACAAATGACCTGGACATTGATCCTAGGTTTCCCCAAACTAGAACTCATTTAGTTCTGAAGAGCTAAAAATAAACAATGCTACTTTTTCCTGTGATATTTGCTGAGAAAAATTAAAGTCAAGTTTATACAAACTGAAAAGTGCTTGGTCTCTTCTTTTGAGATGCAGATAGATGCCATGGCAGCTTGAAAATCACGCCATGGCAACTTGAAAATCATAAGTGCTCATTAAGCTTTTGTGAGTCATTTCCTCCCACAGAGCATGTCTACATGTCTAGCAGGCTAAGCTGACTGATTGAAGGGGGGTGTGATCACATACTATAGAAAAGATCCTTAGGTACATATATAATGAAATTCAGATAATTTGTCATTTTTAGCACTTATCCTTCAGCAACTGTCAATATCAACCACTACGAAGTTCTGTACAGGTGTAGTTCATTTTTCAGTCAAACTAATACCTGATATTTTATACATTCACTCAATAGGACAGAGTAGGGTGAAAATGGTTTTACCTGAGGCTGGAGTTAGAGTCTACACAACCCAGAATAAACAGCACTCAGGGATTCACAATTGTGTAGGGGATGGGTAAAGAGAGAGCAATTCTTCAAAGCTTTCTCAGCCCTTTCTCCTCTATTCTCATGACGCAATAG
>NW_007774660.1:0-3984 GCF_000696425.1 Galeopterus variegatus | reverse complement strand
TGAACTCTGACTATCCCAACATTTATTCAAGAAATATCTTCTGTGAGCCGTTGACAGGCAAGTGGCATGAAAAGAAAAAGGCACCATATTCTGAACCCAGACTGTGTACTCTGAAGCCATCCTGGCTGGTGGCTGCAGCTCTGCTCACATGGGTGGCCACATTCACAGACACCCTCAGGGCAGTGTCCCAGAAACAGGTCTTTCCAGCCGAGTTCTGTCCTACTTTTGAAGATGACTGCTGTATTGCTTAGGGAAGGAATGTTTTCAAGCCTTCCAAAGTGAGAAAGAAATGAAGGGCCACTCGGCCTTCCCAGCTGACCTGCGATTTTGATGAGCATGTGTGTGTGGTATTTGAGGACACTATCTTTAGATGGCAGGGTGGGTATGCAGAAGGATCCTTGTTTTGGAGGAGTGGAGTGAAGGGTACGTGTTCTGTTTTTTCCTCAAACAGCAGCCTCCCTCTGAGAGGCCGCAGCATAGCTCAGCATGTGCTGGGTGCTTTGTTCTCAGACTGTGTCCACGGATTTCTAAGTTCCCTTTCAAATGCCAACAGAAAGACCACCATCAAAAGTAATGCCTCAGTGTCCCAAGACTCACTCCAATCCTACAGCCTGGGGTAACACAGCAGCATGGCATAGGCAAGATAGTGGCCACTGGGGAGCCGTCTTCATGGGTCCTCACTAAAATAAATGAAGTCATTCAGAGATTTGACCATATTTGCCCCTGTCACAGTGTTTTTCTTTAAAAAGGTGTTTCAGTCAAAGCAGGAAGTGCAGTGTACGTTTATTTATGATTGAGGCAGGAGCTTTCATATATGGAAACACCGCATCCTTCCACTTTTTGAATTCTGCCATTAAAAATGAAAAATAAATATTTTCCTTAAGAATTGGGCTTTCTGTTTTCAAGGGGGCAATATCAAAGCAATATTTTATTTGCAAACAATAAACCTTACTTGTTTAGCTTGCTTTGCAAATGCATTGCTGTTCTGAGCACTCTGCAGTTAAATTACTGTGCCTCCAATTTATCCAGGAATTGTGGCTAGTCTTTGCGCATGGTGTTCATGATGATGCACTTCTGCCACCACGAGGTGTGGTGAGCAACACTGTGTTTTCTGATAATTATTACTGAATGAGTTACGAGGTTGCCCTTTCTTTCTGTAGGAAGGTGACATTGTAATCCATAACTCCTTCAGTCACTTCAGGGAAGATGTCCACCCCTTCTAACATAAAACAAGACAGAGAGGCTTCTAACTAAAAGCCATGGGCTGCTTCGTGATACAGAGACCAGAGGAGACTTCCAGTTAGGGGACACAGCCCCCCTAAAATGACAGGAAAGGAATAAAAACCTCATTAATGTGTAGAGAGAAAGAGAGTAAGAGATCAGCAGGGATAGAGCATCCTAACACATTTCATAAGTGACCCAGCTGAGCAGATACTGACAGGCAGTGTCCGCTCTCCTGCTTTCCTTGGACACACCCAGTGGTTGGAAGGCAGTGGGCACAGGGCTCACGGCAGGTGGGGAGTAGCTGCCCGGAGGGCCTCTGGCATCCTGGCTTCCTTTTCTCTCTGTGCAGGTGGCCCGTGACTACTCTGGCCACCATCACCCTTAGGAGGTCGGTGTTGCTTTACTAGGGATGCCGTGACAAAGTACCACACATAGAGGCGACCTTAGAAAAGCAGGCATGTAGAGTCTGAGTTCTGGAGGCCAGAAGTCCAAGATCAAGATGGTGGCAGGGAAATGCTCCCTCCAAAGGCCCTTGCTCCTGTCTTCCGTGAGCTCCCTGGCTCGTGGCAGCATAACTCCAATCTTTACATGGTGTTCCCTCCCTGTATATATGTGACTGTGTCCAAATTTCCCCTTTCTGTAAGGACACTAGTCATATTGGATTAGGGTCCACCCTAATAAGCTCATCTTAACTAATTGCATTTGCAATGAACCTGTCTCCAATAGTCACATTCTGAGGTATTGGGGATTGGGACTTCGGCATATGAGTTTTTTGTGGTGGGGGGAGACACAATTCAACCTGTAACTAGGTGGGACGTTTACCTGCTGTAGGAGTGAGAATGCCCACTAGGTGGGAGATAGTAGACTTGGCAAAGGCTTTGGGGAGAGCCCGTGGCTGAACAGACAGACGGCGTGCAAGCCCCCCTCCTGGACTCTGGGCCTCGGCCCCTGCTCTGCTTTCACAGAAGCGGCTCCCCCTGCCCTCACCTGGGGAAAGGTGCGCAGCACTCTTCTTTGAAAAATGTTAAAAATCCCCAGAGAAAATGTCACCAGGTGTTGGCATTTAGGTGTTTGGTTTCTCACTGGAGTCTGGATCTCACTGCCCTGCAAGCTCTGCCCCGCTCCCTCCCGCCCCAGCACTCCAGTGCCTCACTGTGAAATACGAATGGAGGCCAAGGATCACCAAACACTGGACAGAAAGTCTCTGCACGAAAGGCAGAGACACGAAGGAGCAAAATCAGAAAGCAGGTATGAAGAAAGGAACAAAAATAACCAAGAGCTAAAGAACTGAAAACGGCAGTTCGTATTCTCAGAGACCAAAGACAGAATCGCATCCACTGCAATATGCTCTTAAAAGGGAATTGTTAAGTACTGGTCAAGAGACAGAGGAGAACACAGATATTTTCAGACATGAAAGCACGATCTAGCTAGATATCTCTGTCCATCTATCATCTATCTCCATCTACCTTTCCTCTGAACTTTCTCTTTGAAAGCTATTGCATAATGCACTTCAGTGAAATAAGGGGGAAAACAAGAAAACACACAGTGTGGGACACGGACGACCTAATGCAAGAGACAGGAGAGGGAAGCTCAAGGTCCCTAAGAAAAACAAAGCTATGGGAGCACTTGGAAACGTTTTGAGACATTTAAAAGATGTGCTAAAACTATTAGAAATGTTAGCAAGAAGTACAAGGAAAACTGAGCAAATAAAAGCACAAGGCAGTTTTCACCTCCTGGGAAAACAGACAAATGTAACAGTCGTATGGGAAAGGTGGTGGGCTTGTGGCAGGCCAGGGGACCAGGGAGGACACACGCATGCGCCTCGTGTTAATAATGCAGACTCTGACTGCTGGGCGGTGAGGCCGGGATAGGGGTGGGCTGAAGTAGGAGAACGACTTCTCATCCTCCTTAACAGAAGGTCAATCTAAAATATAGAACAATCTAGAAATAGTAGAATAGCATATTGCATAGTTATATGGAAATAAACAGCAGGAAAAAATCTTTAAAGTTTGGAAATGCTTTCCTCTACGAAGTAGGGAAGTTTGGGCACCGGGCCCAGTGCATGTTTAACATAAGCTGCTTAGAACTCTTTGATTTCACTGTATGGATGTACTTTGCTAAAAACAGAAAAGTAATTTTACAGCAGAAACACCAGTAGAAGAATGTGTGCACACAGCTCCTGAAGGCTTAACAAAAGCAACAGGTTTTCTGGCAGGATTCTGTGTTGACTTTCTGTGAGTGAGACCGGCCCGCGGAGGCCGGAGTTTTTCATTTGTGCTGTCAGAAGGGGGAGGAGACCCTCTTTTGTTCCTCGGAGCCATGCACTCCATCTGTCACCATCTCTTTGAAAATGCCTTTGTGACAGGATGCTTCCGGCATGAACACCTTGCCGTCCTCGTTCCAGAGGTGGGTGGCACTGCACACCTCCCTGCAGGAGGCCCGGGGCGCACCTGTCCGTGGGCCTTTCTCTGCTGGTTTTGATAAAGCTGCCACTCTCCTCTAAGGCACTTAATTGATAGCAGAAGTTACAAAACTCTAGCTTTTAGGAAAACAGTCTGACCATGATTTCAATGTCTATTGAGAGTCTCAAGGGCTGCCCACGCCTCTCTCCCTCCTCTGTAACATTCATCTCCAAAACTACATCCACCCCTGAAGCACCACTCAGCCTTGCTGGAATGTCTCTCTCCACGGCCTCTGGCTCGGTGTTCCCGATCATGACATCCTCCGACTTCCCTCCCCACTGAGGACAAAGACCATGCA
>NW_007774659.1:3577-3984 GCF_000696425.1 Galeopterus variegatus | reverse complement strand
TATCCAGTGCGCCACCGGGCCGGCCCAGCAATTGTTTTCTTAATCCCATTTCACATTGTTTGTTTCAAGTGTGTAGAAATAGAATTGATTTTTGTATATTTATTTTAAGACAGCCTTACTGAATTTGTTGTCAGTTCTAATATTTTAATAAATGGATTCCTTAGGATTGCCTTTATAAAAAATTATGTTATCTACAAGTAGATATAGTTTTACTTCTTCCTTTTCAATCTATGAACCTTTTATTCCTTTCTTGCTTAATTGTTCTGGCTAAAACCTCCAGTATAATGTTGAACAGAGTGGTGAGAGTGGACATCTTTGTCCTGTTTTCTATCTTAGGAGGAAAACATTCAGTCTTTTACCATTAGGTGTGATGTTAGCTGTGGGTTTTTCATAAATTCACTTTGTCA
>NW_007774659.1:0-1496 GCF_000696425.1 Galeopterus variegatus | reverse complement strand
TATTATATATTTAAGTAAATGTTAATGGCACACTTCATTTCTGTTTGGCATTTAAAGAGAAAGCTACATAGGTATGTCTCTGTATGTCTGAAGAATTACTGTAAATGAAACGGCTACAAATACAAGTGCTGTTTTGGCAACTCCAGTACCATGCTAAATCTTGTCCTACATGAAACAAATTTCCAAAATAGTAAAATAGGTTTTTTTTTGGTAAAGCTTCAAACACAACCAATTACAGTCCACCTTGTATGTGTATCAGATCCTGAATCAGACACAGCAAGCATGTTGTTTTTTCCTTTTTAGTAACAGAGTTAAGTTCTAGTCTCAGTTAGTTATAAACTAGATTGTCTGACTTACGAGTATATGGTGAAACATTTCAGCCACATGTGACGCAGGACATTTCTTTGTTGTGAGAAGCGACCGTGCCATCGCAGGAAAGCCAGTATCTCCAGTCCTGCTCATTAAATTCTGGTAATAACCCCGGTTACTGTTAAAACCACAAATGCTCTCTCACTTTTGCCAAACCTTCCCGAAGGGTCTGTCTCCTGCTGAGAACCACTGGCCCAGGGTGCTCACCTTGTGTGGATTGAATGCCCACGTCATAAGAGGAAGAGCCACGCATGGGCCAGCAGGCAAAGTGAGCCATGTGTGTTTTTCAGAATCACCAAGTGAGACTGTGCAATGCTGAAAACCTTCTTTTTTCAATTTTATGTATTTCACTTAGGTCAAGTTCAGTTTTGCACAGACTTAGCCTTTCAGAGTGTTTTTTTGTGAAGCCGTTTTTATGAAGTAATTTTTCATGAAGATTAGAATTATGCTCTGAGTACAAGCAGATTTTAAAGGATCTCCCATTCAGATCAGAGTAGCTGTTGGTGGTATTAATAGTGTTTCCTGTTACTGATAAATAATAAAAGAAATTGAGATAGTATAAACCTATTTTTTCCCTCTAATTAGAGACTGACATAAGTTTTTTGGGTTGTTAGATATTCTTTGTAGTGGCAGTAGAATTGTTTTTTATTTAAAAATTGTGTTAAGTATTGTTAAGATATAAAAATATCTCTAAGATCTGTATAAAGTAGGGAAAATAATGATATGATGAAAAAACCAAGTTTAACAAAAAACTGAGGTTTCATGATTTCATTTAAATTTCCCTCTGGGCCCCTCTTTGATTCTTTGAGCCTCTTAGAGGTAATTTCTTGCCTTAAATAAAAATAGATTTACTAAAGATATTTTTATTACCTAAATAAAATATTGTTTAGTTTTAGGAGTATTTGAATTTTATAAACTCTGTAAACTTTTTAAATAGAATCACACCGTATATTTTCCTTTCTGTCTTACTCTTTTATTTCAGTTTTATGTTCCTGGGATGCAACAATATTTTGCTAGTGACTGAGCTTCATTTGTTCGAAATTTCAATTGTGTGAATACAGGAAAATTTATTTCTCATTCTCCTCTCCATGAACATTTGAATTGTTTCCAGTTTCATTATGAGTGAG
>NW_007774658.1:2697-3985 GCF_000696425.1 Galeopterus variegatus | reverse complement strand
TGAAAATTAACAACAGAGAGAAACACCTTCAGAGCAGCCAGAAAAAATTAATAAGGAATATGAACTTCAAAGGGGTGACAGTAGGATGCATGAGGTACCTCATAAAGCTCATGGGAGGGCCGGCCCGGTGGCGCACTGGAGAGTGTGCCACTTGTGAGTGCGGCAGCGCTCCTGCCGAGGGTTCGGATCCCATGTGGAGACCGGTTCCCGCTCACTGGCTGAGCGCGGTGCGGGCGCAACACCGAGGGTTGCAATCCCGTTACCGGTCAGTAAAAAAAGACAAAAAGAAAAAAAAAAAAAGCTCATGGGAAATAGAATTCAAAGGTAACCCTAATCTTGTCATGAACTTTTGAAGTCCCTTCGGGTGTGTAGCTAATTTCTCAGCAGACACAGTAAAAACAGAAGATAATGGAATGACGCCTTAATGGTGCTGAAAAGGAACGTCCGTCTAGGGCAGTCAGGTCGGAGAGGAGACCAGAGGCCACCTTACTGCGTTTCCACGAAAGAAAAGTAAACTCCTGGCTGTTTCTTGATGACTGACACTGCCTTACTGAGAAATTTTACTGCTCTATTTTCACCTTTTGGGATCTTTACTGCCTAAGAAATTTTACTGCTCTATTTTCACCTTTTGGGATCTTTACAGCCCTTTTTTTTTTTTTCTGTTTTTATGTAACTGAAATAAAGTATTACATGTATTCTAATTCCAAGAAAATAAATTAATATACTACTGATAAAATCATGAATCTCATTTTTGTGAAAACAATATTTTATTAGAGGTACTTTCCTCCCATCACATGCTTATAAATCAGTGAGGTCATTGCCCACATTAGCTGCACATTCTTGTGACTCATTAGAGTGGCCACTAAATTAGTGCACCCATTTCCTCCTGCCACACTGAAAGATTTTATTTGCATGGCTGGTGAAGTCATTAGAGTCCCAGGGTTTTGGTTAAATCTCCTATTCACTGTGTGATCATAGACGACTTAATGTTTGGTTAAGTCTCCTATTCACTGTGTGATCATAGACGACTTAATGTCTCCAACCCTTGATTTCACATATGACAATAACATCCAGATCCTAGGACTATGGGGGACATAAGTGAGATTATCCATACAAAATTCTTGAAGCAGTGAAGATTTTGGTTTCTCCAATAGGCATAGAGTCCACATTTCCAATCACTTTTCAATATTAGCAGAAAAAGCAAGTTCTTCTGGCAAATGTGTACTCTCAGTATCAGCTGATGTCACCCATAACCAGGGGGGCCGAGCCCTGACAAGGCATGTTCCCT
>NW_007774658.1:1047-1873 GCF_000696425.1 Galeopterus variegatus | reverse complement strand
CTTCCTTTCTTTCCCTCAGCCACGAGAAACCACTACATCTCACAGTGGGGACCCGAAGTGGTGACTTCACAAGCAATCCCTTCAACAACTATTCCAAGGTGTGGCTAGAGGGGTTCTCGAAAGTTCATTGGAATCATTACAGAATCAAGAGAAACACAATGTGATATTTTAAATAGTTCTTTTCATGGGCCGAGCCCATGGCACACTCAGGAGAGTGCGGCGCTGGGAGCGCAGCGCTGGGAGTGCAGCAGCGCTCCTGCTGCAGGTTCGGATCCTATATAGGGATGCCCGGTGCGCTCACAGCGCTCACTGGCTGAGTGCGGTGCAGCCAGTCTCAAAAAAGGACAGGTGCGCTCACAGCGCTCACTGGCTGAGTGCGGTGCAGCCGGTCTCAAAAAAGGACCAAAAAAAATTAAATAAATAAATAGTTCTTTTCAGGAACTGATAGGTAAGACACACACTGGTCAGATTCAGCTGTGTGACCATCATTTCTCTAACTAGAGTGTGGCCTGAAACGTGATCCTGACACCCAGGCCCTCGTTTTATTCGACGAGAGAAGGCGTCCTTGTGATCCCTATCTTTACTTTCTTTCTTTTGTTCAGTGAACTATCGCCATCTTTTATAAAAGCATAAGATAGAGTACAGAAAAACATACATGTCACAGGCAGGCACACGTATCATAAAAGTGTACCCTTGGTTATTTTCACAGTGAAAACTCCCATGTAAATCAATAAACTGGTAATCTCCAAGGTTACCACATCTTCGGGTCTCAGGGCCTGGTAAGCTGAGTGGAGCGGGGCTCTGTCCACCCCATCCCGTCCCATCG
>NW_007774658.1:0-232 GCF_000696425.1 Galeopterus variegatus | reverse complement strand
TTGAGAGACCACAGTATCCACACCCTAAAATAGGTCCCGTGAAGATAACATAAAGGACATAAAGACAAGATGTGATCTGTGCCCTTGAGTAAGTGGTAAGAGAGCTGGAGGCCTCTGTTGATCAATACTTGATGTGGCCAGGACTCAGCTCAGCATAAAATCAGCCGTTCAGTTCCCAGAGCCCTTGATTAACATTTGTGGAAATAATAGTTTTTTGCAACCCCTGTTTATT
>NW_007774657.1:0-3985 GCF_000696425.1 Galeopterus variegatus | reverse complement strand
CCTTCAGTAGACCTGATTTCTCTCTCCCTTGCAGTTCCAATCTGGGGAGAGAAAAAGGAGGATAAATCTAAACTACTTCATTTATTATTAATTAAATTATTATTATATGTACATACAATTTAAAAACATATTGGGGGAAGAGGATATAACAACTATATTTTTGTGAAGTTGTTACAACAAGCAAATGGAAAGGACATTCTTGGGTGGGAGGGGAGAGAGGGAGGAGGGAGGGAGGTGTCGGTGATGGGCCATAATAATCTAATACATTGTATATTGACAAAATAAAAATTTAACGAAAAGAAAAAAAGTGAAATGTTAAAAAAAATAAAAATAAAAATAAAATAAAAAATAAAAACATATTTATATTTTTTTCTTTGGCAGGGTGGACTCATTTGTCTGTGATGCAGTGACATACTAATCAATGCTACATTTGGAAAGATATCAAAAAGTCAGTAATCAAGAACTGCATATTTTAAACTTGTGAAGAAGAATTAAAATCAAGAGAAAATAAACCTAAACATCTTTTAATAATTCAAAAATCAACTTGACATGAATCTCAAAGAAGTATATATTGGTTTTGTTTTACTGAAATCATTCTAAATTTTCTATCAAGGGGAAAATAAGTAGAAGAAAAGCAACAATATTCTTGACGTATTATTTTATTTCTTTAAACAGATTCAAATCTTTAAAAAATTCTGATGCTGAGCTGATTTTGAAAACTAATCATCTTTCATGTTACAAAAGTTTAAATTGCCTGTTTAAGCCGGTTAAAAATATTTTTATTGCATTCTTAGTAATTTCCCTTGGAAGCATTTCTAAAGGCTCAGCAAAACATTCACAATTTTATAAAACCTGTTAAATTAATTTATAACTTAGCTATGAGCTTCTTTTTGGGAGACTCAAAACAGTGGGCGACCTTATATCCATAATGTGTATGCTTAAATGTTTTATTACAACCAAGTGAATTAGGATGGAATTATTTAACTTAAGATATCCCATTTTATTTAACTGCAGTCTGTTTGGCCTTTTACTTAAAACAATTTAATTTGATTTTATACAATTTTGAGTTTATTTTTATACGTTTAGTTTTGCTTTTCTTTCAACTCTAGAATGGCTTCATGTAGGGAACATGAGAAATACTAATCAAATTTAGTAATTATCATTGGCATTTTATCCCATCAAATGTTTAAGAAAATCAATATTTCCTCAGGATCTTGATTAGTGAGATGTGTCTTGAACTCCTTGTGTTGCATCCTCTGGTCCACCTTTAAAAAAAAAAATTCACTGTTGCTATGCCAACCAGCTGCCCACAGTTGTAACCTGATCGCACACTGCCTCAGCCATACATATCTTGTACTGTTTGTCCCAAGGCATCTTTACACTTATTTTTAGTTCTGTTTGTTTTCTAATAAATGCTTTAAGGACTATACATTTTCCTTGGTGTAGTATTTCAATCACATTCACATGATGAGCCAGATCGTGCTCTCATGGCTCATTTCTAATTAGAATATAATTTTACCTTTGATGTCTCAAGTTAACTCAAGGTTTACTTAAAGAAGTCTTCTTAATATCTGAGTATTTGTTTTTATTTTCAAAGTTTATCACCTGTAAATGTAGTCTGAATGATTTCTGATTTGGAGTCTTCATTGAGATTTTCCTTATGTAAAAGATTATTACATGGTCCTTTTTATGACATCTCCATGTCTATGTAAAAAAAAAATGTTATATTGGAATTCTTTCTACCACTGGTTTGGCTGAGGTCACCAAAAAATCTGTGACAAGTACTCTCACATTCCACTGTGAGGGTTTCTGCTGAGCTACATACATCTTGCAGAGGAGGTCCTAAAATCAGCTTTGTAACCCTTGCCCGTCCATCAGCTCCTGCCCATGTAAATGGCAGACTCAGACTTCATCCAGGGATAAACTAATAAACTGGGAGAGGCCTTAACTGGAAAGAATTGTTGATGGACATTGAGTACTTTATGCCCCTCTGTAGAAAGATAGAAGTGCTTCAAATTCACTTCCAATACCCTGTGGAAGAGATTTTACGAGACCTCTCAGACAAATTGATATGCACACCCTTGAGTATCAAACACATTCCTGAGAAATTTAAAGGATGTAAGTTGTGTGAAGTTCTTGTGTCATCAGAGTAGAGAGCTCTAGTGGGTTGTAAAAGCATCTCCACTAGCACTTCCAGTAGAGGCCAGAGATGAGCAATTCCCATTGTTAAGGCTACATTGGTGGGGAGTAGTCTAAGACTCACATTCATTCCACTGACTGTCATACATGTGAAAACTGATCAAAGGTAACCTTTCCAAATTACTTACATTTTTTTATGGGATTATAAACCTAAAGACAGATTAAATGTAAAATTATTCAATCGATCCAGATTAAACGTTTTGTTAATACACATACTACACACATATTACTTTGGGGTAGTGGTAAAGTCCCTTTACTCTTTAGAGGGATGTCTTCCCCCTGTAGTGATCCAGGCCATTACTGCAGATTGGATCCAGTGCAATGACTCTTGTCAGAACCAGATCTATAGTGTCTGGCCAGATTCTTCAAGTGTTGGGAGAAAGAGGAGCAGTTAGGGCCTTTCAGTGGGAGAAAGTGCCTTTGAACTATGAAATCTAAGGGTTTTTACAGCAAGGAACCCCTATTCTGAGATTGGTTCCCTAGGAGTATAATTCACGTTCACACGCTTGCTACAATTGACCATATGACTAACAAATCCTAATGTGCTAATCTTAGGTATTTTTAGTGCACAGATGTTCATTCTGCTACCCTACCCATGTTACCATAAACTTTATAGATTTGAGAATTAAACGATCTTCATTCATTGATGATGACAAGATACCGTGGCCAGACTGAGCTTTAGCATCCCAGTTTATACCCTCATACTCTTTAAACCTAATGACCAGGTGTCAACATAGGAAGAGATCAGCTGGGGTCCTTTTAGAAACAGCTCAAGATGGCTATCTGGGCTGGGGTGAGGTGACCTCTGTGCTTTTAATTTGATCCATCAGTGATTTTTTACTTTTTTTTCCCTTTTATGGGTTGAAGTTATAAATCCTATTTTCCTCTGCCTAGTGTATAGCCTTCAAATCTTAATATATATATTTCAACTTATTTTTCTGCTGTTGTTTAGATTTAGCTCTATCAATTTACCACCTACCGTAAAGTGAGAACCTTGCCTGAGTCTCTTCATCTTCCTCACCTGTCCCCACTGCCATGTCATAATAATATGGAATATTACTAGTAATATTATGAAAATATCATTTAAAGGGTATCATTAATTATTTAGATTCAGTTATTTATTTTATGAAATTATTTTTCTCTGTCTCATTTTCTACATTTTCCTTTTTGGGATCATTACTTGCTTTGCTAATGTACCTCCTCAATTTTTTAGAGTGTTCATAGAAATAAGCTTTAAGAGTCTTTGCATGTATAAAAACATATTTATTTTGATCTCTCACTTCCCCATTTCAACCATATTCCTTTAAAGCTGTTCACTCCTCTGTAAACAAGCCATTAAACTTCCTTCAATGAAAAATTCAGTGAGTGTTGATTGTTTTCTGTCAGGATCTCTAATGTGACAGATTTTATATTTTGAAAACCAGAGAGACTACAATGCAAACCATCTTCCATTATCATTCTAGTAAATAAATGTACACACGCACAGACACACACAAATAAGCATATATAAAACACACAAACACACATATGCTTTGCACACAGGAAAAAAACCAAACTTGTCATACATATGGTAGTTAAAACTTCTAACTTGCCTAAGGAATAAATGAAACGAAAGTAGCCTGGATGGGCCGGTCCGGTGGCGCACTGCTATGGTGCGCCGCTTGGGAAGCGCAGCGGCGCTCTCGCCGAGGGTTCGGATCCCACATACAGACCGGTTCCTGCTCACTGGCTGAGCGAGGCGCGGGAGCGACACCAAGGGTTGCGATCCCGTTGCTGGTCCCGGTCC
>NW_007774656.1:3348-3986 GCF_000696425.1 Galeopterus variegatus | reverse complement strand
TAAATAGTGGTGCACTCATATAAAGTGCATCCTTAAGCAAATAGGTTCTTAGAAACAATCTTTTGAAATCTAGTTTACTATTCTTTCTGGGTCTTGAAAAGCATTTCTCCAAAGCAAGGTGATTTAAAGCAAAGTGTTTCTGATCTTCAAGTTATCTTTAATTATCTGAATAAATAATGGCTGACTTCCATAACTGGGAAATGTTTTAATCACCATCACATCAATGGGAAGATCTTCACTCCCAGTATCTTAATCTTTCTATTGCACTGAGTTAGATGAGTGAGAAAAGGGAGCTTCATTATGGTCAACTCCATGCATGGGATCTAATACTAAAGTCTAAATACATTCCATGCTCTAGAATTTGCAAATAATTGAAATTGTTTTGAATACATAAGATGCTGAATTTTTCGAAAAGGGTAAAAAGATTGTGATTTGCATGATATATTGTAAATAAACAGCAAAGAGGAATTTAAAACATAACATTCCCTATTTTGGAATCAAGTGGTGAAACATAAAACCAGAGTATTATAAAATGGTCAATCTGGGTTACCATTAAGTCATGTGCTCCGATTTGTACCATTATTTGAAGTGAAGGTTGGTTGTGCTAGCATCAAGGTTTTTGAAGCGGGTAGAGATTT
>NW_007774656.1:0-1660 GCF_000696425.1 Galeopterus variegatus | reverse complement strand
ATTTTAAAGCTTATTTAGAGACTTATTCAGGCATAGCATTTTACCTTTTTGTTGCGCTTAGCTTTTGTAATTAAGAGGAAATCATCAAAGAGAAACAGATAAACATCTAAGAATCTTGTGCTTTCTGAGGAAAGAAAGAGAAGGTGAACTGGGAATTGAAATGGTAAGCAGAAAATATACGTATTTTTAAAATCAAATAATTCTTAGAAAACAGAACAGGGTGGGTATTAGGGCACACCAGGCTTGTGCAGCTCAGGGAGCTCCTATCACATGGGTTAGAAAACTGCCTGCATTAGTGTTGAATTGATTTCTTCCTAAAGCAGACACTTGATCAGAGCTCAAGCTTCCAACTTTAAAGACATTATATTTGTGATGCATTTCATGCAGATCTAAGAGAACTGGGATGATATTTGTAATGGTTGCCATTCAGCCTAGGACAAATCCATCAACTAATTGAACTTGCAGCATTTTTCCTCTTAACTCCTCTGGGTGGTCATTGGAGAAGACACACATTGCCAGACAAAAGGCATTTTGTCATTGCTATGAGCTGAATTGTGTTCTTCCACACAACTGAAATCCTAACCCCCATAGTAAGAAAGGAAATAAGATTAAATGAGGTCATAAGGCTGGAGCCCTGATTTGATAGGATTTGTGTCCTATTAAGAGGAGACACGAGAAAGCTCTTTTTCTTTTTCTGCTGTGTGAGGATACAGCAAGAAGGCAGCCATGTGCAAGCTGGAAAGAGTCCTCACCAGAAACTGAATTTGCCAGCTCCTTGATCTTGGACTTCCCAGCCTCCAGACTGGGAGAAATAAACTTCTATTGTTTGAACCACCCAGTCTATGTTATCTTGTTATGGCAGTCCTAGCTGACTAAGGCAGTAATTAAAACTACTTATTTCTCATGTTTTACAATGTGCCTGTGAATGTTTTAATATTCTCCATGCAGTTTTATATTTACAAACTTTCCTGATATCACTTTTGATAGTTTTTAAGACAAATAGGCTTTTTCCATAAGAAGGGAATAGAAATCAAACAAAAACCAAAATTAGACTAAATTATCCCCATTCTTATTTTACTCTATCCCTTAGAAATTAGAAAAATGAACAGTTAAATTTAAGCAATTTCAGAGGAAAAGTCAGTCTGGTTAGAGGGAGATGTGACAGGTGCTTAAAGTAAAATAGAAAAATCAAATAAACATTTAAAATGTGTTCTATTTACTTTATTTATATTATTTTAGAAGTTCTTTATCCATGGAAGCTAAGTGGCAAAGTTTAAATTGATAGATAAAATATTTAGAATTCATTTTTATCCCCTCTACTTCTTTAAGTGTAGAGGAAAGATTCTTTTTGTATTTGTATGAAAGAGAAATCAAAGGCTAGGAATGGACCATTGAGACAACACTAGATCTCTGTCTCAGTCAGCTTGAAGCTGCTATTACAAAATGCCATAGACTGGGTGGCTTAAACAATAGAAACTTATTTCTCACAGTCCGGAGGCTGGGAAGTCCCAGTCTAAGATGCTGGCTCCTTTGGCTCCTGGTGAGGGCTCCTGGCTTACAGATGGCCCATTTTTCAATATTTCCTCATGTGGCAAGAAGAGAGAACAAGCTCTCTGGTGTCTTCTCTTATATGGACACAAATCCAATCGGGTCAGGGCTC
>NW_007774655.1:2217-3986 GCF_000696425.1 Galeopterus variegatus | reverse complement strand
ACTGAGGGTTGCGATCCGTTGCCGGACACGAAGAAAGACAAAAAGGAAAAAAAAAAAAAAACTACCCGTGCCTGGGCTCCACCCCAAAATAATCAAATCAGAATTTCTGGGGGTAATGGTGGTGGTGTTGTCATTTCCAACATCAGAATCTCAGATGATTCTAAATGTGAAGCCAACCTCGAGAATCACAGATTCGATGCTCATTTCACTGTTGAGGAAGTCAAACCCTTGAGAGTAAGGCGACTCGTCTACTTTCTGCCTGTGTGCATGACACAGAACACAGAAAGAAAAGGCTGTCAATAAGCAGCAAGAAATAGTAAATAATTTAAGATCAAATTATTGTAAGGAGAAGCAAGGGGGCTGCCAACAGCATCCAAAACGCCTCATTGGCTGCCAAGGGTGAGGATCATGAAAATGTAAATCCTATTTAAATCTTTTATCACTGACTGTGCGTGCATCAGCGAGCTGGCTTCAGAAAAGTACATCTATGAAACTTCTTATGAAAAGTTTCAAGTTTGGGAGAAGCAGGGCAGGGCAACAAACTCTGAAACTCCAGAACTGGATAGTTAGAAACATAAATGTAGAAGAATCTCCATAGAGAGTACTTTCACCGTGTTAACCATTTTTGTACTTATTTTTACTGTTTTTGTTTTCAATCTTATTGTAATGTGTATATATTCTTAGGAGAGTTGGCGAGTTGAAATAGTTCTAACCTGATGGCAATTATATGCCTGTCACCATGCTCCATATTTTTACTGACCTCATTCTGCAAATAAAAGAAAAAAGCTAAAAATTATTTCAAATTGATTTTGTCACATGAAGTTTTTGCCTTTCATTTAACAAATCGTTTGGCTATTACTTGATGAATATCAGAATAAACTATAAACTCCAGTTTCTTTTTGTTTTCCTGGCTTTCTCCCCTGGCCTGCTATTTTCAGGAACTCTTGTCCAAGGTTTTGATGTGCTAATTGGCTCATCTGTACACACTGGCCTTCCTTGGTTTAATTAATAAATATTTTGTTTGGACAAAAGGAATGGGAAACAGAAGACTAATTCATGAATTTGATCATCGTGTCCCCCACCCCCCCAAATTACCCACCCTCTACCCCCCCGCTGTGACCCTCTCTTGAAATTGGTCTTGCATCTTATCAGCAGGCTCCGTTTTACTCCCTTACATTTGCATATCAAATATATCATTTGGAGCAGGCTGCTGACAGCTACGGCCTGCAGACAGTCACAGAACCAGCTGCCTACTGGAGCTACAGCACATCTGTAAACCCATTGTGATTACAGGAAAAGAATAGGGACAGGGGATTGCTTCTTATTCAGAGACTCTCCTCCAGAAATCAAGATCTTTCAGGTATCCTGTTTCATACATTTTATTTATTTATTAGTAAATGGAAGTATTCACTCTTCTAAAATTAGAATGATAATACAGGATGCTCCACCATTTAAACTTTGAGGTTTCTTGTCATCAACACCTCCCCTGGCCCCTGAGCAGGCAGATCCTTATGGTGACACAACTCAATTGTATTTTCATTACAGAGCGTTACAGACATTGGAGCAATGTCTCCGACTTCAATATATTAGTTGACTTTAATATAACATCCCTCGAAACAATTTTTTTTCCCTAAATTTGGGACAGGCTGATGGCAGCTGCTGATTCAAATCAAGTTCTTTTTTTTTCTGGTTTTTGGGTTTTGGGGGGTTTTTATATTTAGGAAGTTGGATTTACAAAATTCTGAGTGCCACCATAAGTCAATTTGTGT
>NW_007774655.1:0-1228 GCF_000696425.1 Galeopterus variegatus | reverse complement strand
CAGGCAAGAGCACTGGAAAAAATGATATTGTGTTTCTTTATCTCTGGCACTGTTATCTAGAGCACTATTACATGGGGCACTAGAAAGAGCACTTGATTTGCAGGCAGAAGGCCTGAGTCTTATCTCAACTTTACCACCAATTAACCATCCGCCATTTGAGCGAGTTTTATTCCACGTGTGGACATCCGTTTTTCCATCTGAATATGAGACACTTGGATTACATGTGTGTGTATTAAACTGTGCACCTCAGAAATGTTACCAAGTGTTAAAGAATCTTAAAATCTTAGATCTTAAAACTGATTTATGTAGCCAAAGAATTTTTGGAAATTACTGTATTACATGCGTGCATGCACACAAACACACACACGCGCGCGCACAAGCATTTTTGGAGATTTACAATAAACGTTAGCATATCAAATACCTCCTTGAGACATTGTAATAAAGCTTTACAACGAATGCCAATTTAATTGTTTAATCCTGTGTTTCCCAAACATATTCTACCAAGAATTGTATATGCACTTAAACAGTTTGGGCATACCTAGACAAGATTCTTCTAAGGGCCTTCCACCTATAACTAGCTCCGCCCATGATCAGGTAGGCCAGGCCTGTCCATCAGGTGCCCTAGTATATAACAATTGAAAGTGGGATTTCAGAAAGGCGACAGCCCTGGCTCAAATCCATAGTTTCTCTACTTCCTAACTTTGAGACTTCGTTCATGTAGTTTAACTTCTCTGTACTTTAGTCCTTTCATTTACAAAACTGAGACAATATTTCATAGGGTCATTATGAGGATAGAATGAATTAATAAAACATATAAAATGCTTAGCAAATTACCTAGCATCTTGTAAGTGATGTATAAGTGTTAACATCACAATATCCAAAACTCTTCTCCGATGTAAGAGTCTAAGAGAAGAAAGAGTAGGGGAAAGGAATTGACATTTGCTGAGCATCTACTCTGTTCTATGCCAGATGCTTTACATATGTAATCTCATTAAATCTCCACAATAAAACTAAGATCAAACTATGAACCTTTCATTTTACAGATGAGTAAAACAAAGCCCTGAGATATTAGGGAATTTACCTAATGTTACCCAGGTATCAAGGTGATAAATGAACCTCAAACTCAGGTGTCCCTGACTTTAAAACTCAAGTTCTTTTCACCACATCACACTGACTTCAGGGATGAAAAGTAATCATCTTTTTACCATTTTGTAGATGAAGAAATAAG
>NW_007774654.1:3293-3986 GCF_000696425.1 Galeopterus variegatus | reverse complement strand
GGAAGGAAAGAAGGAAGGAATCACTTTGGAGAGCCCCATCTTTCCACCTTCAGGACCAGCATAGCACCACGCACCAAAAGACAACTGGACCTGCTGCCTCACGTGTGCAAGGGGAGAGTAGGAAGTGGGTGGGTGTCTGATTTGCTCATAGGTCTGTGAGTCTTCAGGAGGGACTATTGCAGTGAGTGCCCCATAGAAAACCTTTGGAGTGCCATTGTGGGAGGCAGTGGCTAATACACCAGAGATGCATTGGGGCACAGCATAGGCAGCTGATCTGTTTCCTGATCGGCACGGGTGCTACACAGTCAAGAGGCATGGTTTGCAGGGAAGATTCTGTCCCAGACTGCATTTTCCACACAGCCCAGTTGCTTTTGTGGAGTCCCCACATGACCAGGAAGTGACTAAAAGACCAACAATTAAAATCAAGTTCACACAAAAAATTTTCCCCAGAGTGAGAAGAATAACAGGGCAGCAATTTAGCTGAGGCACAGCATTCACTCCCTGGTCTCCACTGTAGGTTTCCTCCAATCTGGGAAAAGGCAGGACAGCAAATTAGTTCCAGTGGCAGTGTGTAAGTGGTGGTGGTTGCTGTTAATCCAGCACAGAACAAAAGAAAACCACAGACCAGAGACAAAGGTCTGATACTGAGCAGGAAAGGTCTAACACCACCAAGGAACACCTATAAAACCTGAA
>NW_007774654.1:978-1450 GCF_000696425.1 Galeopterus variegatus | reverse complement strand
CCTCTTGAAGATGTTCAGGGAGTCATAAGAAAATACAGATAGAAAATTAAATGATATTTGGTAAACAATCCATGGGCAGACCAAGAAGCTTGACAAAGGAATAGAATCAGTGAACAAAAACCAATTAGAAATTCAAGAAATAAAGAATACATTTTCTGAACTAAAAAGCTCAATAGAAAGTTCTAACAGCAGACTTGATCAGAGAAAATAATCAGTGAACTCAAAGACAGAATATATACAATTACTCAATCAGAGGAGAAAAAAGAATAAGAAAAAAATGAAACAGAATTGCAGCAATTATGGGATGGCTTCAAGCAAAATAACCTCCACAGAATTGGCATACCCAAAAGAGACAAAAAAGGAAGAGAACTAGGAAGTGTGCTTAAGGAAATAATGGCTGAAGATTTCCTAAGTATGGAAAAAAGATGACAGAATCCAAGTACAGAAAGCAGTTCAGAGGTCACCAATCAAA
>NW_007774654.1:0-323 GCF_000696425.1 Galeopterus variegatus | reverse complement strand
ACACAGTGGCTGAGTGGATTATAAAACAAGAAGCAACAATATACTTTCTGCAAAAAACTGACTTAACCTATAATGACACACTCTAACTGAAAATGAAAGGATACATAAAGATATTTCATGCAAATGGAAACCAAAAAAAGAGCAGTAGTAGCTTGTATTAGTCCATTTTTGTGTTACTATAACAGAAAACCTGAAACTGGGTAATTTATATAGTAAAGAGGTTTATTTGGCCTATGATTCTGGGACAGCTGCATCTGATACAGGCCTCAGGCTGCTTCTATTCATGGTGGAAAGTGGCAGGCAGCCAGCAGGTACAAGCAGAT
>NW_007774653.1:0-3987 GCF_000696425.1 Galeopterus variegatus | reverse complement strand
GGTTCTCTATTATGTCCCATTGGTCCATGTGTCTGTTGTTATGCCAGAACCATGATGTTTTGGTTACTATAGCTTTGTAGTATAATTTGAAGTTAGGTCGTATAATTCTTCTGGTTTTAAATTTTTTGCTCAGGATTGTTTTGGCTCTTCAGGGTCTTTTCTTTTTCCATACTAATTTTAGGGTTTTTTTTTTTTTTTCTATTGCAGTGAAGAATGTCATTGGTATTTCAATGGGGATTACATTGGATCTGTATATCTGTATTGAATCTGGGTAGTATAAACATTTTTACTACATTAATTCCTCCCGGTATGGACATTTTCACAGCATTATTTCTTCCAACCCATGAAAAAGGAATGTCTTTCCATCTTTTGATATCCTCTTTAATTTCTTTCAACAGAATTTTGTAGTTATCATTATAGAATCTTTCACCTCTTTGGTTAATTTTATCCCTAAGTGTTTTATTATGGGCTTGCTTTCTTTTTGGGCTTGTCCATTGTTGGTGTATAAGAATGCTACTAATTTTTGTGTACTGACTTTGTATCCTGCAACCTTACTGAATTCATTCATCAGCTCTGTGAGTTTTTTGGTAGAGGTCATGAGTTTTTCTATATATAGGATCATGTCATCTGTGAACTGTGACAATTTGACTTTGTCCTTTCCAATTTGTGTGCCCTTTATTTCTGTCTCTTGCCTGATGGTCTGGATAATAATTCAAATACTATGTTGAATAGGAATGGTTAGAGTGTGCATGTTTGTCTTGTTCCTGGTCTTAAAGGAGAAGCTTTTAGTTTTTCCCCATTCAGAATGATGTTGGCAGTGGGTTTCCTATATATGGCTTTTATTGTGTTGAGATGCTTTCCTGCTATACCTATTTGTTGAGAGTCTCTATCATGAAGGGATGTTGAATTTTGTCAAATGCTTTTTCTGCATCTATTGAGATAATCATACGGTTTTTGTCCTGGCGCTTGTTGATGTGGTTTAATACATTTATTGATTAAAT
This sequence comes from Galeopterus variegatus, assembly GCF_000696425.1. Lineage (NCBI taxonomy): Eukaryota > Metazoa > Chordata > Mammalia > Dermoptera > Cynocephalidae > Galeopterus > Galeopterus variegatus. The sequence continues at coordinate 2,986 of NW_007774653.1, read as the reverse complement.
TTATTCTTAGGTATTTTATATTTTTGGAAGCTATCGTAAATGTGCTTGCTGTCTTGATTTCTTTTTCTGCTAGTTTGTTATTGATGTGTTAAAGTACTACTTTTTGTATATTGCTTTTTTATTTTTATATATTCATTTTGTGTCCTGCAATTTCACTGAATTTATTTATGAGTTCTAGGAGTTGTTTTGTACAGTCTTTAGGTTTTTCTATATACAGGCTCATGTCATCTGCAAACAAAGACAGTTTAACTTCCCCTTTTTCAATTTGAATTCTCTTTATTTCTTTATCTTGCCTGATTGCTAAGGTTAGTACTTCCAAATACTATGTTAAATAGGAGTGGTGAGAGTGGGTATTCTCATCTTTTTTTCTGTTCTTAAAGGAAAAGCTTTCAATTTTTCCCCATTCAGGATAATGTTGGTAGTGGGTTTGTCATATACAGCTTTTATTGTGTTGAAATCTTTTACTTCTATATCTGATTTGCTGAGAGTCTTTATCATGAAGGGAGGCTGAATTCCATCAAGTGCTTTTTCTGCATCTATTGAGATAATCACATAGTTTTTGTCCTTAATTTTGTTGATGTGGTGTATCACATTTGTTGATTACCATATGTAGAACCATCCTTGCATCACTGGGATGAATCCCACTTGGTCCTTGTGCATAATTTTTTGATGTGTTGTTATATTCTGTTTGCAAATATTTTGTTAAGGATTTTTGCATCTGTGTTCATCAAGGATATTGGCCTGTAGCTTTCTTTTTTAGTTGTGTCTTTGTCTGCTTGGGGGATCAGGGTGGTTCTGGCCTCAGAATGAATTTGGGATAATGGCCTCTGTTCAATTTTTTGTAATACATTGATAAGATGGACATTATATAGTGATAAAAGGATGAATGCAGCAAGAAGATATAACAATCATATATGGACCCAATATCAGAGCACCTAGATATATAAAATAACTGTTATTGGATCTAAGGGGAGAAATAGACCCCAACACAGTAATAGTTGGGAACTTTAACACACCATTCTCAGTGTTGGACAGATTATCCAGACAAAGGATCATCAGAGAAATATTGAACAAAGAACAAAGGGAATGGACAGACTTATACAGAACATTTCATCCAGTAATGACAGAATATACATTCTTCTCATCAGTACATAGATCATTCTCCAGCATAGACAACATGTCAGGTCAAAAATTACATCTCAACAAATTTATAAAGATTGAAATCATATCAAGTGTATTTTCAGCCCACAATGGAGTAAAATTATTAATAAAGCAAACAAAACTATGAAAACTATACAAATTTGTGGAAATTCAACATGCTACTGAATGACAAGTGAGTCAAAGAAGAAATAAAGCAGGAAATCAAAAAATTCCTTGAAATGAATAAAATTACAAGTACAACTTTCCAAAATCTACAGGCTACTACAAATGCAGTACTAAGAGGGAAGTTTATTGCAATAAGTCCTTACATCAAAAGAAAAGAAATACTTCAAATAAGCAACCTAATGTTAAATCTCAAAGAACTAGAAAAACAAGGACAATATAATCCCCAAACTAGTAGATGGAAAGAAATAGTTAACATCAGAGCAGAACTAAAAGCAAGAGACCAAAAGAATGATATAAAAAAATCAACAAAAAAAAAAGTTGTGGTTTTTGAGAGGGTAAATAAAACAGACACGCCATTGGCCAGACTAACAAAAATGAAAAAGGAGACATTACAACTGATACCACAGATGATTATTATTATGATTAGAGACTATTATGAACAAGTACATGCCAACAAATTCTAAAACCTGGATGAAATTTCTAGACACATACAAACTATCAAGACTGAACCAAGAAGAATTATAAAATTTGAACAGACCAATAACAAGCAAGAGGTTTGAAGCAGTAATCAGCAGTTTCCCAATAAAGAAAAGCCCAGGACGAGTGGGCTTCACCACTGAATTCTAACAAACCTTCAAAGGGGAGGTGTTTCTCTTTTGTAATATAATCCACTGCATATGTAAGTATCACTTGGCCTTTTTCATGTCCCCTGTGAGAATTTAGGCTTAAGGAAATGGTGCTAAACAATGATGATACTGTGGCTGCTGTTATTAATATAATAAAATCACTACCTCTAACCCAAAAGTCTAATTTCTTCTACCAGAAACTGTGAAATTATGACAGGCTAACTTACTTCACAGGTAGGGTGAAATCTCAAACCCTTTATAGTCCCTGACAGTAATATAGTATGTATCCAAGTTAAGCAATTGTGCTATTCACAAGATACACACTAGAACAATGAAGACATAGAAATATTGAAAATAAATGTCTACAAAACCATGTACTAGGTAATTGTTAACCAAAAGTTAAATCTAGCTAAATGTAATTCAAGGGAAAATGTATTATTATACTTGAAAAGTTACTAAATATCGGCAAAATGGTTAATCAGGAAAAAGTAACAATTTTAAACTTGTTTAGCTAAAAATGTAACTTTAATCAATGAAAAGTAAACTGGTGAAATTATAAGCAGAATGACAAACTCATTATTATATTATGAAATGTTCAAAAACTTCTTTTTAGAAATGACATATCAAGAAGAAAAAAATTAACAAGAATGTAGAGGATGTAAACAACATAATTAACAAATTCAATTTAATAGATATAAGTAGAACTCTGCACCTAAAAATTAGATATTACATTTTCTTTTTAGGTCTGTACAAAATTAAAAAAAAAAATTCAAACAAATTTTAAAGAAGCATTATTGTATAGAGCACATGTGCTGACCTTTATGCAAATAACTTGAAATTAACAATGATAAAAAACTTTAAAACCTCAGTGTATTTAGATATTTTTAAAACTACTTCTAAGCAACTGGATCATATGGCAATACACAACTATACATTTAACATGAATCATAATTAGATTAAAATATCTAATTGAGGGCCGGCCCGGTGGCGCACTGCGCTAGTGCGCTGCTTGGGAAGTGCGGCAGCGCTCCCGC
>NW_007774652.1:3648-3988 GCF_000696425.1 Galeopterus variegatus | reverse complement strand
TAATTGAATCTACTCACCTGTTTACTTTGGGCCCTGTTATCAATTAGCACATCATAGATATATGAGAAAAAGAATATCAGTAGACCTGAACCAACAGGAGATTGTGACTTTGCTCTAAAGTACTTAATTCATGCTTCTTGGTAGATGGGTTAAGACACAATAATTAATCCTTTCATAACAATTACCAAGCAAAGACGAGACTGTGTCTTAATACTCTTCCATAAATGAGTAAATGGTGATTGTATACAGTAGTCCTCCTTTATCTGAGGGGATACATTCCAAGACCTCCATTGGATGTCTGAAACCATGAATAGCACTGAACCCTGTGCAGTCAGCTTCT
>NW_007774652.1:0-2310 GCF_000696425.1 Galeopterus variegatus | reverse complement strand
GTTGTGACTGATATTTGTGCAGTTTGTAGAATCATAAAATGGGCCTCATGTTCAGTATTTTTGACCCCTAAGTATCAACTTAGCTTTTTCACTGAGTATATAGCTAGGGGATTTCAACAGCTCTAGAAATGAGAGACTAGTCCATGAGACAGACAAGGTCCCCGCTCTTATAAATTTTACTCTCTAGTTAGGGGAGAAAACAATACATACTGACAAATTTTGAAATGACTAAAGTAAATAAAAGAAAAATATTGCATGGTGATGGGTGTTCAGCAGAGGGAAAGAACAGTCTAGACTGCTGGAGAAACCTGAGGCATCTGCTTTGGGCTTGGGAGCCAACAAATGCCATTTGGATACGGTGATATTGCAGCTGAGCCCAGGTTAGCTACATGGAGTCATAGATCATCAGCTATATGACTATTGCAGACTAAGGGAAATTAAAGTTGGAGAGTGTAAGGAACAGAAAAAGCCTGTGTGAAAAGGATGGTGGAGCAGGGGAGATGTATCAAACAGGCCAGATCACAGTGGACTTTTCAAGTCGATGTAAGAAATTCAGATTTTATTCCGAGTGAAATGGGAAGGTATTAGAGGATACTTAAAAATACAGGATGAAAGAACGAGAGACCACCTTCGGATATCATTCAATCAGTTAACAAGTCAAGAAAACAGCAAAGAGAAATGATGAATTCGTATAGATAAAGCTCTTACCCTCTTTTCAGTTTAACTAACTCACTGTACAATACAATGGCCTCTTTTGACGTTTTCTTCAGTGATACGTACCAAACGGTGTGAATTCCTTAATTCTGTAGTCCACAATCAACTACTATTTGTTGATATCATTGTCATTTTAATAACTTTACTGAAGTATAATAGTTATACAGAAAACTGTATGTATTTAATATATGCAATTTAATTAGGTTGGACATGTGCATGCAACTCATGAACCCATTACCACAATCAAGGTGAAAAACATATCCATCACCTCCAAAAGTTTCCTTGTGCTCCTGGGGTTTTTGTTGTTTGTTTCTCTCTCTCTGTGTGTGTGTGTGTGTGTGTGTTAAAAAGACTTAACTTGAGATCTACCTTCCTAAAATTTTTTAAGCACACTGTACAGTGTCTCGAACATATTTATCTTGTTCAACTGAAACTTTATACCCATTAAACAACAACTCTCACAATCAAATAATTTTTAATGGCTTAATTAAACCATATCTATTTATGTCACCCAGTGAAAATGTGACTCCTAAAAGTAAATAGTAGAAAGATGATTGATAGATAAATTAACGAATCCTCCCTGACTAGCTGACTACCATTATAGAATTTCAATACTTAGAGATATGACATAAACAGGAATAACATGAATGTCTTACTTTATAACTGTTGCTATGATAGTCTTCATAAGAAAATCATTAAAAAAATGAAGAAAAATATAAACCAGAAACTGGAAGATGGGTTGTTTATTTTTTCTAGTTTTTTTTAAAAAAATGTAATTATCTACAGGATCAATAGGATTATTTCACTCTTCTAGTTTTTTTTTTTAAATGTAATTATCTACAGGATCAATAAGATTATTTCACTTCCATGAAGAATACTGCTGTTATTCTAACCCCCAAAGAACACAATATTAGAATAACATTAAAGCCAAAATATATTCTTTATTTAAATATTATTATCACTAGTAACAATTACTGTTTACTGTTATTCAGAAATCTGATTTTATTTTGTGGGTGTAATTTACATTCCTTTATACTGTATGTTCTTCCTTTCCCATCTAAAGGAAGAATTGTATTGTTTACTCTAAATTTGGAAGTGGAAAATAATTTGGAAAAAAATATTTTTAAAACTTTAGGAAAATCAGTTTATATCTCTAATCATAGATATTTTCTCTAAGTTTTAAATGAAGCAGTGGAGATCTAAGTATATACATAAAAATCCAAAAATTATTATTAGAAAAACCTATCATTTCTCCCTCCTACTGTAGCAAAAGTAAATATTTATTTATTCATCATTTATTTAAAATCCACTAAAAAAAAGGAACTGGGGTTTTAGAGCAAGTTTTTGGTTCATTAAGCAAACTCCCCTCTGGCCACAAAGTTCTTTGTACCTACTTAAGTACATTCCCAAAAAAGGATAAAAAATAAGTTTTTTTTTTTTTGCAAATCCTTCCATTCAGGCAAAATTTCATGCAACTAAACTGTTAAATTTTTAATTGTGAAAAAGCATTCACGTTTCTAAAGCAGATCCTATTGCATTAAGGTTTTGGTGATTGATACAGCTTTGAGGACACTCTATTGTGGCCCAGATGAGGAT
>NW_007774651.1:2846-3988 GCF_000696425.1 Galeopterus variegatus | reverse complement strand
TGTTAAGGAATCATCGAGAAATGCAGCTATACATTCAGTTATGAATGATCTTTCTAGGAGCGTCCTGTTGAAGCAAAAAAAAAAAAAAATAGCTTGAGAAGAAGGTGGGATTGAGCACAATTTTTCATGTGGGGAAGTGGAAAGAGAAGGAAAGAGTGGAGGGAGAGAAGAGGATCCAGAGGAACAGAGAGATAAGTGATGGTGTCAAGTCCTAAAGAAAGTTGCAGAGGAGGAAAATTTTGAAGTCTGTGGAAGGTGTAATATTTGAAAAGGATGGAGATACATTTGCCTTTGTGTCATATCAGAAGGGGATATGATTTGGTGAAGATGTGGGTATTCAAAAGTGGATTAAATAGAAATTGGAAGAATTCAAATCAATATAATAACTTCAGAATTTTAGATCATATTATTGTGCTCTTTTTCATGTGATTCTCCAACGGTTCCCTTGTAACAAAAGAAAAATTCAACATATGTTGAATACCATACTGCTTGTGGTACCTCATAATAGATAAAGAAAATTCAAATGCATTTATACAAGTATATATATAGCCCAAGAATAATTCTTTCAAAGAACATGGTCCAAAGAACACATAATTTTAAAAAAAGTATGAACTTGTCCTTTTAGCAATAGATTAGTGTAATTAGTAAGATACCGTGGTTCATATTTACTCTAAATTTCAAAGTCATGGATATGTTTCTTTAAACTGAACTTGTCCTGAAAAACAGATCTTAGTTTNGAATCAGTCAAGGAGCCTTTGGGAGGCTTTTAAAGCTGTAGCATGATCTGATGTAGATATTTAAAAAGATCACCTTAGATGCTTTATGGGGAATACAGAGTAAGTAAGCGTTCATCTCCAATTTGATGAGGGAGATGAAGAGCATACAAAGTTAAAATAGTACTCAATTTTTTGGCTTGAATGAATGAGTGGTTACCATTAAACAAGATGATTATTAGAGAGAAGAAAAACATGTCAAAAATGTGGAGGGGAGAAGATGATGAACTCATATTTGACATAGTTGAAGCCGTGGACAAGGATGAAGTATTACAGGGTCTGTGTAAAGTCAGAGGAGAAGAAAGCTGAGGTTCTCATATTGGGGAATATCTATATTTATGTGATAGGCAGAGGTGTGGGAGTCAGAAA
>NW_007774651.1:0-690 GCF_000696425.1 Galeopterus variegatus | reverse complement strand
AAACTACTAGCATTAGGGAATTTATATTTAACTTGTTAGAATATCACTCTGATGATTTTTAAAACTGAGTTTGTCTCTAGAAGTTGTTCTGTATACAAGTAAAGTTCAAATTAAATAATTGAAATAACATGGAGGCATTGAGAGGCAATGTTTCATGTTACCAGGACAATGACCACTGGAATTCTTATTCTGACTATGTGACCCAAGAAAAAGTATTCAGTAAATGCTGAGGGCCTCTGCTCATTTCTTTGGTGAGGAAATTGGACTGATGAAACTGAAGTCCATTGAAACTTTGATTTACTACTTTGTTTTTTTTAAAAAAACACTAAAGTCTATGATTACTCATTAGTATTTTATCTTGGAATATATTTAGGTTTTCAGTGTTTATAGGTTTATAAAGCTGCTTTCGTAGAGAGCTGAGGAAGCTATTTCCTAAAATATGTTGTTTAATTTTTTTAAAAAAAGAATAGCAACATGGAAATTATTTTTTGGATGTGAATTATTTGGTCTGCTATTTAGAAATTAAATAAAAGTTAAAAATATAAGAATGTCTTGTGCCATTAACTTTATTTTATAAAATAAATAGGTTAAGTGTTCTTATTGTTACTCATATTTAGATTGATTTGTGTAATTAATATGATAAGTAAAAAGTGGAATAAAGTAGCTTATTTTGGTTTGAACAAATTGGAG
>NW_007774650.1:2335-3988 GCF_000696425.1 Galeopterus variegatus | reverse complement strand
TTTTCTGAGTTCTTTTAATATTAATATATAAAATGTATTTGAGTTAAGCTAATCTATCAGAGGAAAAGTACTTCATTTACTTTATTTTTGGGATTTACTTCTTAACTAGTATTTCTTTTTGTTTTAAATACATGTGAAGTGCTAGCATTTCATTAAGTCTTAGGGGGAAAAGATGTGCCAGGCTTTTACGGGAATATGAAAGGCATGGGAGGAGAGTTGGGAAAAGAAGACAAGGTTCTGAAGTGTTTTATAGCAGAAAAGAAGAGGAGATTCAGGTTTGTGCTAAGAATGAAAAAAGCAATAAAAACACACCGTCTCTGCTCTGGGGATGTGATGCCACAGAAGTAATAAAGTTATGTCCCATGGGTGACTCAAAGGGCTGGGGAGTTTTTGACCCACTCCTAACTTTTACCTTTGGTAGGAGATTTCTGGGCAGGTTGGTCACTTGCAGCTACAACATATTTAATGTGACCAGGAAGAAAGAAACCCTAGTTTGTTCTCTTTGGTCTGCCTCAATTCCCATGTGGGAGATAGTGCCTGGAGAGCCAAGGGGCTTACCGTCCTGGGAATCAAGGAAGCAGAGTGATATCCTAAGGAAAACATGATGTCTAAGATATGAAAGTCACATTAAACTGACTTTATTAGTCTGTTTCTGTTGCTCATAATAAAATATCTGGAACTGGGTAATTTATAAAGAAAAAATTTATTGCTTACAGTTTCAGAGGCTGGAAGTTCTATGTGAGAGGAACACATTTGGTGAAGGCCTTGGTTTTGGTGACAGTGACCCATGGGTCTCACATGGCAGAAAATGGCAGAGCAGAGAGTGTGAATGTCTCATGTGTTCCTTTTTTTAAGACCCAGAACCACACTCCTGACCACCATTATTAATCCACTCACTAGGGCATGGCTCTATAATCTAATCACCTCTTCAAGGCCCTTTCAGTTACCATAATAGGATTTCCCACCCTCAACGGTGGTTTATAAGCTTCAGTGAGGTTGGGGGGAGCATCCAATGTACAGCCCTGACGGAAACAGGAAACTATAGATTTCTGATTTCTTCAGCAAGAAATTCACTGATGATAGCCTAATGCCCTGGTACACCACTCCAGCAATCACATTGCAGAGTTTGCCAGGCAGCAGTGTGTACCCAGGTACCCAGGTGGAACCAGATGCTAATCTTCCCTCCCAAGTCAAGATCTCCCAGAAGCCCCTTTCCCATGTATCCAGATGCCATTTCTGAGGAGAGAAAAGACCTCTGAAAAACGGTTATATACCTCAAATATACTTATTTAAACCTAAATAGAATGAATTATTATATCAAAATAATTTTTAATCCCAGATTAGGAATGGATTTGTTCTTGTTTTTTGTCCACAAATCATGATAGTGTATGGCTCAAGAGGCAGGTCAAATGTAATAAAGATACTAAAATTTCTAACTTATTTTCCCATCTGAGTTGTAGTGTGAATAAAACTATAGTGATGCTACACATAAATTAATATTGTCTTCACTAAAATTTATGCAGTCATAGCAAGAGGCTCTTGGAGTCTCAATTTGCTATAGGTTCCTTGCATTAATTAGTCAAATAAACAAACAAACAAACAAAAACCATTAATTGTGCCAAGAGCAAAATTTCCTGAGAATAACCCTGAATG
>NW_007774650.1:972-1525 GCF_000696425.1 Galeopterus variegatus | reverse complement strand
CAAACAAACAAAAACCATTAATTGTGCCAAGAGCAAAATTTCCTGAGAATAACCCTGAATGGGAGTCAATTCTACAGTTTCCCAGCTGTGGCTCACTCCCACTGCCAAGCAGGAGTGCTAGGGTGGGCAGAGCTGTGGCACTTCACAGGCACCACAGGTTCCAGCTCCTTAGATGCACTGTAGCCAGAGCTCCCAGGCAGTTCCTGTAAACAGCAGACACTCCAGACTAATGGCCACCAAGCAACCATGTAGGCCATTTTTTCACAGTCTTAGGAGACACAGAGAGGTATGTGGGGTGCCTCCACCGAAATCTAACCACGGCCACGTGCAGCTTAGACCCTGGCCCTGCACACCACTCCATTGGATGATGTGGAGACTGAGGAACTGCATGATTCTTCATCTTGCTGATTTTGCCCTTGTGAGTTTTCTCCAATAAATCTATTATTTAACCAACACATTGATTTATCCAATAAATCCTATTCCTTAACCCATGTTTTCTGATTTTGTAAAAGTCTTCCTGACTCCTGGTGCAACTAATGGCAGCTCTGAAGAG
>NW_007774650.1:0-863 GCF_000696425.1 Galeopterus variegatus | reverse complement strand
ACATACAGACCAGTTCCCGCTCACTGGCTGAGCGAGGCGCGGGAGCGGCACTGAGGGTTGCAATTCTGTTGCCGGTCCCCGGTCTGGTGCGGGGGCAACGCTGAGGGTTGCGATCCATTGCCGGACACGGAAAAAGATAAAAAAGACAAAAAAAAAAAAAAAAGTAAATCTCAAAAAGGAAATTGAACTTTCATTGTCTTTCAAAGCACACATTATTTTAATAATTTGATTTAACTATTAAAAATATTTTATTGGGATATTCAATCAGATAACGAAATAAATTGTATAAATTGTTCACAAAAATTTTGAATATTTGTTTTTTGATGAACTCTTAGAAGTTTGGTGATGCCAAAATTATCTACTGATTTTCTGCTGTGCATACTGTTCATTTCTTAAATTGAGCTTCATTCTGTTGGAAAATGCCTATCAGCACTGTGTTTTGTGACACAGTAATTACAAAGTTAATTTTCGAAATCTCATAAGCTTAGCAGTTTAAAGATTTGTTTGAATTCTTTAAATGATATGCTTAATAAAAATTTCAGCACTTTAAACAACTTTATTAAACTCAAGTAAATTATCATCTTAGCTAAAAATGACACTGGATTTTTTCCAAATTAATTTATATTTTTGCTATCATAAATATTAAATGAGGATTTAGCCTTAAAGAATTAGTAAAAAGAAAGAAAAAGTTAAAATTATGATGCAAAGTTTATATTCAAAAATACCTTCTTGACTTAAAATGTTAAAGTTAGCCATCTTTTAAAAAAGATAATAGAATAATTTCAAAGGAGAAGCTACGTTGTTTTAGTAGATTATCTTTTCTATTTCATTATTGACAGTAGCAGCCTTTTAAAAACCAATTT
>NW_007774649.1:0-3988 GCF_000696425.1 Galeopterus variegatus | reverse complement strand
CCCGGTCCGGTACGGGCGTGACCCTGAGGGTTGCGATCCGTTGCCGGACACGAAAAAAGACCAAAAGGAAAAAAAAAAAAAGAAACTGTAAGACAGACGGAAGACGTCTGTCTCAGCACCTGTGCATCAAAGTCTATAATTGAGAGAGGACTGGTAGTGATAAGGGAGGGAAACAGACATGTTGCATGAGACTACCTGAGCAAATCCACCTTTTTTTGTGGTTGTGATTGCTTTGATGCAGACCACCGTCTTCCTAAGGCCTGGCTGCCCATCTCTGTACAGTATTGGCGACTGGTAGTGATAAGGGAGGGAAACAGACATGTTGCATGAGACTACCTGAGCAAATCCACCATTTTTTGTGGTTGTGATTGCTTTGATGCAGACCACCGTCTTCCTAAGGCCTGGCTGCCCATCTCTGTACAATATTGGACAATCCCCTCTCCCATATACACATCATTACTCGAGTCTTTTTTCATGGCTAGAAGAGTCCTTGCTTAAAACGTGGTAGGAAGACTTTTTCCTGAGGGGCTCTCAGGGAAATCTGGGACCTTCGTGTGCTGAACACACTGTCGTCCAGATAAAATCGCCTCCCCTTGGGGAGCTTTGACACCTGGAACATGTGACGGTCATCCTATGAATTCAGAGTCACTCAGACAACTCTAGCAAAGGGCCTGTGCAGTGTTGTGGAGTTGCAAAAAAAAAGTCCTCAAGTGAATGAAGGATCACAAGTGCAGGCAGTCTGGTCTGTGAAAGGCAATCTTTGGTTTCCTTAAATAGCACCTCCCTGGTAAGAATGAATCAAATTAGCAGCTGTGCAAAGTATTCACAGAGCAAGGTATTCATCTGTTTGTCTGTTTCCTCGCTCATTCATTCAACCAACCAACAATTACTGGGTTAGGCAGGGTTCTATGAGCTGGGGATACAACAGCAGACAACCCAGACTGGGGCCTGCCGCTGAGACACCTACATCCTGTGCTGTGCACATGCCACAAGCAGAGGCATATAAAGTATCACATAGCAGGTGCAAAGTTTAAAGAGAAATAAAGGAAGGGAGGGATACTATTTTAGACAGGGTCACTCTGGGAGAGGGTAGAACAGTAGAATGAGCTAAAACATGGCAAATATCATTTTCCCAAGGGCCAGTGATAAAGAAAGTATTGTAGATGACTGGAGTTGGATACTCTAAAGAAATAAATATTAAAATTCCCTTTCTGGGCTACGGAGGTGGGCCAGCTCTTAGGGCCTCCTCTCTAGCTCCCACAGAGAACTCTTGCTGAAGCCAAAGGGGGCATCTACTCAAGGTCATTGTTATTAGATGAAGGGTCCCATTGCTGAAGGACCCATGACACCTCTTTCTAAAGTGATCCAGTCATGACTCCCTACAAGAGGGCAGTGCTGCCAAATGGGAAGGGCACCAGTCTAGCTACCCAGAGATGCCAGTCTTATTCCAGATTGGCCGCAGGTATTTGTTTTTATCTTGTATGAAGTGTCTAGCCCACCTGCAGTCTCAGTGTCACAGAAGTGGATGACATTAAGCGAGTTAAACAAATGCTGTGCTTGCTATGAACTTCCATACCGTTAACACCCAGGCATTTCTGGGACACATCACATATCACGTTGTCACATCGCATATCACATATCACAGCTCACCTCCTCTCCTTTCCCAGAACACAAGCCCCTGAAGGGCAGGAGCCTCGTCTTTGTTCACTGTTTTACCTTCCAGCACACAGCATCGTGCTTGGCATATGGCGGGAACTTCGTACATGCCTGTTGAATAAGTGAGACCAAACCAAATCGAATGATTTGCAACAGTACTGACTTCCTTGTCCTTGACAGGCTACTCCTGGAGACAAACCAAATGTAAGAAATGATCATATAATTTGTTATTTTCTGCCATGGATTACAGTTGGTGAGAGTGGACTGTTTAAAAAATAAATGACTGGAGGTTAGATGTTTTTAAATGACTCATAAGGTAAAGGTTTTGTGTCCCTGAAATGAGAAGCTCAATAAAGCAATTCCTCCTCTTAGTGACATTCTGGAGTTTTGACCTTTGGGATTTGCATTCCCTCCCCTGTGTTGGTACAGCTGTCCCTAAGGACACTTACTGATGACATGTTGCTTGCTCGGGCTCACACTCTCCTCTGGGAAAAAAACACCACCAGGTGTCCAGCTCCATCTCGTCCCACGCCCAGGGATTGTGGGCTTCTGACCGAGAGTGGGACACGGAATGTCGTGGTCAGAGGCTGACCAGGAGGCAGTGGGACGGAATGGGAAAGACCCAGAGTTAAAGAGGAGAGTGGGAGATCTCACTGGATCTGTTAATGATGGTGTGATATGGGCAAGTTACCAGACACGAGGGGCCTTAGTTTCCTCATCTGTGAGGTCCATAGAGAGTCCTCACCTGAAAGAGCGGACTCGTCAAGATTAAGTTCATGGGATGTGCAAGATATTCTAGTAGAGTGTGGGAGAAGTGATTTGGATTTCTATCTGCATTTTTTCTTTTTTTCATTTATATTTTGGATATGTTTTTTAATTTAATTTTATTTTATCAATATACAATGTGGTTGATTATTGTGGCCCATTACTGAAACCTCCCTCCCTTCCTTTCCCCCCTCCCTCCTGACAACCTCATATCGGTTCGCTTGTTGTAACAACTTCAAGGAATTGTGATTATTGTGTCTTCTTCCCTCCCCCCCCAATTTATTTGTATATTTATATATTTATTTTTAGCTCCCACAAATAAGTGAGAACGTGTGATATTTCTCACGGTTCGCTTGTTGTAACAACTTCAAGGAATTGTGATTATTGTGTCTTCTTCCCTCCCCCCCAATTTATTTGTATATTTATATATTTATTTTTAGCTTCCACAAATAAGTGAGAACGTGTGATATTTCTCGTTCTGTGCCTGACTTATTTCACTTAATATAATTCTCCTAGGTCCATCCATGTTGTTGCAAATGGCAGTATTTCATTCCTTTTTATAGCTGACTAGTATTCCATTGTGTAGATATACCACATTTTCCGTATCCACTCATCTGATGATGGGCATTTGGGCTGGTTCCAACTCTTCGCTATTGTAAAGAGTGCTACGATGAACATTGGAAAACAGGTATACCTTCGACTTGATGATTTCCATTCCTCTGGGTATATTCCCAGCAGTGGGATAGCTGGGTCATAGGGTAGATCTATTTGCAATTGTTTGAGGAACCTCCATACCATTTTCCATAGAGGCTGCACCATTTTGCAGTCCCACCAACAGTGTACGACAGTTCCTTTTTCTCTGCAGCCTCGCCAGCATTTATCATTCACAGTCTTTTGGGTATTAGCCATCCTAACTGGGGTGAGACGGTATCTCAGTGCGGTTTTGGATATGTTTTTAATGTGCATGGTAGTACAGTAGTACATAGATAATTTTTAAATTGTGTGGCCAAAATAGTGGGAAGATCACAGAAAAACATGTGTTCAAGTTTCCACTAGGCCAGTTACTAGTTTCCCTACCCTAGGCGAATTCCTGAATTTTTCTGAGCCTTGCTCTCCATGTATGCACCACACGGGTAAGAATAGCACGGACGTCGTAAGATTGTTGCAAAGATCAAGCGAGTGCTTAGCATGGTGCCTGGCAGGGAGTGACTGAGAAATAGATAACAGCTCTAATTCCTTATTAGCAAAATGGAGATGATCATTTCTTTCTTGCCAAATTGTTGTAAAGTTCAATGACATGGTATATTTAAAAGCACCTTGTAAAGTATAAATGCCAGACAAAGGTAAGGCAGTATTTTTGACCGCTTGTTGAAAAATGTAGTTATTTTCAAGTGCTAGAGCGTGAGATCATTTAAATTTAGCCCTTCCTTTGTGGGAACACCTTATTTTCCTTCCTGTCTTAGAGCTATCATGGGGAGTCCTGGGAAAAGATGCTCCTGAGGCCAGCACCCTGAGATTTTTCTCTATAGATGGAGCACTTGGACATTACCTGGGTAGTTGAGTGTAG
>NW_007774648.1:2971-3989 GCF_000696425.1 Galeopterus variegatus | reverse complement strand
GTAATTATTTCATTATATGTATAAACATCACATTGTACGCCATAAATACATACAATCCTTTCTTATTTGCCAATTACACCTCTATAAAGCTGGGGAAAAAATGAAAAAGGAAGAAAAAAGAAAAAGGAAGGAAGGAAAGAAGGAAGGAAGGAAAGAAACACAGTAACAAAGAAGCAGAGGAAAGTCTGAGTAACAATAAGAACCTTCTGTTCTGAGAAAATGAGAATCAGTTCTAGAGCAGAGGCTGTGCCTTCCTATCCCAGGCCAATTTTGCATGAGGAATGGAGGATGGGAAATGAGAGAAATGTGCCTTATTTTTTGGTTAATGCCATGAAAAACTGCAAGATGCTACAGTCCTCCACAAGGCTTAAATTATATTGCAGTTACATGACTCACTGGTTTATTTTGCAGTAAATGTAAAGCTGCTGATACAGAAAATAAGTTCACCTTAGGAAAATAAAATGTTTTACATACTTGAAAAAAAANCAGTAAATCTACATTTAGCAGATGAAAGACTGAAAGCAAAATAGTAAAAAAGAAAAAAAAAGGACTATTGCAGTAGTTTAGGAATAAAGTGAAAAATATCCATACATATATCCTATCTGTGAACACAAAAGACATACATTATTATGACATGGAGGAATTGGGACCCTCATACACTGCAGTTGAGAATTTCTGCAAATGTTAGACACTGAGTCACCATATGACCTACTGATCCCACTCCTAGGTGTGTGCCCAAGAGAAGTAAAAACATATGTTCACACAAAATCTTGGATTTGAATGTTCATAGCCACATTATTCATAACACCAGAAAGTCGAAACAATACAAATGTCTATCAACCATGGAATGACAAAACATTATGAAGTGTATCCATACACTGGTATATGAGTATTATGCAGCATAAAAAAGAATAAGATGCTAATAACAGCTGCAATGTGGATGAACCTTAAAACATTACCATAAGTGACATAAGCTAGACACAAAAGACAACATATTGTGAAACTCTTATTTTTTTTT
>NW_007774648.1:0-2167 GCF_000696425.1 Galeopterus variegatus | reverse complement strand
ACCATAAGTGACATAAGCTAGACACAAAAGACAACATATTGTGAAACTCTTATTTTTTTTTTCTTTTAAATTTTTATTTAAACATGATTCAATGGTTCAGTGGAAGATGGGTGTTTTGAAACTATTTTATTTTAATTTATCAATATGCAAAGTAGTTGACTTTTGTGTCTCTTTACCAATTCCTCCTCCCACCCTCTCTCTCCCCTCCCCCCATCAACATCATATCTGTTCACTTGTCTTAACAAGTTCAAGGAACTGTTGTTACTATTGTGTCTTCTCCCTGCCTGCCTGCCGGTGAAACTCTATTTTTATGAGATGTCCAGAACAGGAAAATCCACGGAGATAGAAAGTGAAATAGTGTTTGCCAGGGGATGGGGGGACAGGGAATGGGGAATAACTGCTAATGGGTTCTGGGTTTATGATGTAGTTTGAGATTCCAGTGGACCATCTATTGACAAATATCTGTCAGGGGGAAGGAACATTGGAGAATGAAGGAGGGAGATGGGAATGAGATCCCCTGGGCTGTGGATTTCCCAGCCTTCACAACTGTAAGAAATAAACCTCTTTTCTTTATACGTTATCCAGTTTCAGGTATTCTGTTATAAACATCAGAAACTAACTAATACAGGAGTCATTCTCATAAAATGAAAATTACGATGTCACTAAGAGAAATAATTTCAAGAAAAAAGAGCAGAGGAGTGGTCCTAGAATGTGGAGAACACCCAATATAGGGTGGCAAGAGAAAGGGGAATAGGATAAGAGGCAGAAAAGGATCTATGAGGTAAGAAGAGACTGCTTGATGAAAATAGTCACATGGAAGCCCAGAGAAGGAAGGAGATCATTTCTAGAGGGTCAGTTTTGCCTAATGCCATTAGTGACCTGGGAGAACAAAGTTGTTTTGAAGAGGAGACAACTGTAACGCTAGGATGAAAATACTAGTCAAATGGTTTTACTAATATTATATTGGATAAAGCACTGGGAGTTAAAAAACGTTTTTCAAATAGTTATTATATCAGAAGATCTGAAAAGGAAATCATGCTGTGTTCAATCTGTAGAAATGTGTTGGTTCACCCAAGCACAAAGGCATATAGGTTAGTGATGCATCATTTAAAATAAATTATCAAATTAATTTCTTAATAGCTTAGGCCAAGACACTCAACACAAAATGCTTGACCACATGCTTTTTTTGGAGCTCAGAATGTCAGAAAAAACATATATGTCATCTTATGCTTTGTTGAAAGGAGAAAGATAAATACTTTAATTCAAACAACAGACGTTTTTCCTATTTAATCTCTGCTATTATTTTATCATTTACAATAAATGGTTCAATAAAAATGAAATGTGATTTTGTTTCATCATGCTGTGGTTTTCTTCTGATGTTCAGTAAGCATTGTGTTGCATACAAGTCATTTAACTTTCCCCTAAGGTCTATTGGCATTAGGTAGAGATCTTGATTGATAACTGTTTATATGTGACACTAAGCCTTCTTGTGTTTTGCTTATTTCTAGTAAATGAAAGCAAGTCCCTCTAGACCTGAGGCAAAATTTAAATCATTCTTTTACCTCATGCTGCATTATCTTGCCTCTCACTGATCTAATACTGCCACAGCAAATGCTCTTCTTCTATCACAGCCAAAGTGATCAGGCGAGTTTAATAGTTTTAAAGTAATGCAATTGAATTTATATTTTTGTTGGCTAATTTCCAGTTCCAGCAGTGGGTGGATAAACCTGGAAGTCAAACCACCTGCTGAGATTTATATATAAGTCATTGTTGTCTAGGTGCTTTATGTGGTCCTATAGTTTTGTTCTTTAAAGTACACGAATATCAACATGTTTTGTTACCACCAAATAAAAGATATTTTATGCCACCGCATAAAAGATATAAGAATGGGAATTCTTTAAAGATAGTTATTTATCTTTGATTATATTTTATCTTACCTTTTTAAAATTTCAATTTCCTTCATTTACTAGAGGGATTTCATTAAATTATTAAATTACCTTTATGTTGTTGTTTTGCTTATAAGAACAGATGACCCATTAGGGGCAGTAGAACACAATTTGAAATGCTGGATTATCAATACACTATATATTTTTCATAAAACCATTTAGTTCAGTAATGATTTTTTTGAAAGATGAATATTTCAGAAATAAGTTTCAATAGAAATTAA
>NW_007774647.1:0-3989 GCF_000696425.1 Galeopterus variegatus | reverse complement strand
AAGTTTTGTTCTTTCTTGTGGGATTCCTTAATTGATTTCTAAACCACATTTTTAAGCTGAGAAAAAGACTGTGTCAAAAGATTTGGCATTAAGTCCCCCACTCTTCTCCTGCCATCACTGTGAATTAGGTGAGGGAAAGATATGGAAGAGGAGCCGGACACCCTGAGCATGAAGCTGTGTCCCCCACAGCAGTGGCAGCACCGCCCCACCCCATGTCCTGGGAGTCTGTGCCCTGCTGAGATGTGAGGCCCCGGCTATGGACCGAGAATCCACCTGGAGGTTTCTCTACTTCTTTTATACCCACTTCAGTGCATGGCCTCCCTTTCCTCATTTTGGGGGCTGAAACATGTAATGTATGGGCCAGGTTTCCTCACACCTTTAAGGCCTCTTGAATTCTCCCTGTGCAGGGTGAGCAGAGCTCGTCTCTGAAGGAATAAGCTCCCATGGGGACTTGCTGCAGGTGGGAGAGAAGCACCACACTTTGCTAGTCGGTGGCAAGCAGGGAGTGGAGGGGAAAAGGAAGACAGAATGGCCAGAGGAGGGAAGGAGAGGTGGCGGCAGCTCCTCCTATGACCCACAGGTCTGGAAGTATGCTCTTCAACTCACGCCTTCTTGGATGGGAATGATTTTCTCCCGCAGAAAAGAGGAGGCAGAATTGTGTTCTCTTGGGGTTATGGGACAGAGGACACTAGGGGCAGCCCATGGCAGGAGGCAGGATGGCTTCTGCAAGGTCTGCACTGCTGTCCCCAGGCCTGTCTGGGCAGAAGGGCCTCCTCGGGGACACAGCCCCTGCATACTCCTGCTAGGGTGTTTCCATGAAGCACCTTTTCTTGGCCATGTTAAGGGTCCCCTCATCCTGAAGTGGGTGGGTGAGATTGCCGGGGACCAGCCCCAGCACGGAGATTGTAAGGTTCCCGCTGGTAAGGAACCCCCAAAAGGGAGGAAGGGCAACGTCGGCGATGGATGGACAGCAAACACACAGACTCAAGGGATCTGCTGAATGCTGACGCTTTATTGAAGCATGCACACACTTTTTATACCTTTTCTTGGAAGCAACATAATTATTGAACGAATCATTGAACAATATCAACATTTTTCTTTATGAGTGACATGTGTTTCAAGAAAAGTAGCATTACAGTTTGTTTCCATGAAGAAAAGTAACATTACAGTTTGTTTCCATGATTACAATGTTTCTACCTTTGAACAAAAACGTTACAACCCACTGGTCCCAAATAATCATCAATTATTACATTGAACTCTGTATGACATTATTGAAATATAATCCAAACTTGTATTTTAATTAAAGGATACAAGCAGGAAGTCAAAGTTCCCTTCACCAGTTATTGTTTAACCATGTTGCCTAGCAGCTTTTGGGTAAATTTTCAATAACATTTTCATTATGCTTACTAATTGCACTAAAAACAATCCTTCCGGGAAGCTGACAAGGTAAATGTGTACATATGTCCATTGTCCCCTTCTGGTCCTAGCTACCACAAACCATCTCCTGGGAACCCATGACCATAACTCTCAGGAGTGTCATTAATATGATTAATCACTCTGGTATGAATCTCAATTTTACTCCCAATCCCCCCAGAGCGATAACTATGAGGCAGTAAGGAATAGAATATAATAAAACAAAACAAGCACACAGGGGTCTAAAAAATGAGGGTGGAACGGTGGCACCCCTTCCCACGATGAAGCCTTGCAAACACCGTGCCAACTTTGTTAGACTCTGGCCAGAGGATCCTTGTCAAACTCTGGCTTCTTGGATTTGGTGCGCCCCCGCATGAGATATTGGGAAACTATACATATCTGGTCTTCCTCAGTGTCTCCATCTCCTGACACACAACTTCTTAGAATCTCCAAAGTGTTAAGTGTCTTTTTATATGGTAATGAGTTGACCGATGGTTGTCAGCTCTTAGGTAGCTTCAGGATAGGAGGCTGGTCATGAGAAAGACCTAGGGGAGGGGAGTGGGGTTGAAGGTTAAGTTGATCACTAATGGCTAATGATTTAGTCACTCATGCTACATGATGAAGCCTCCATACAACCCCAGAAAGACAGGGTTCAGGGAGCCTCTGGAGAGTGGAACACATGGAGGTTCCTGGAGGGTGGTGCCCAGGGAGAGCATGGAAGCTCCATGTGCTTCCCTTGCCTCTCTCCATCTGTATCCTTTGCAACAGCCTTTATAATAAACCTGTAAACGTTTTTCCCTGAGTTCTGTGAGCTGCTCTAGCAAATTGATCAAACCTGAGGAGGGGATTGTGGGGACCCTGATTTATAGCTGGTCAGTCAGAAGTCCCAGGGTCCCAGGCTTGTGATTGGCATCTGTAGTAGGGGCAGTCTTGGGGACTCAACCTGCGGAATCTGATGCTGTCTTCAGGTAGACAGTGTCAAAATTGAACTGAATTGGAGGATACCTAGCTGGTGTCTGCTGCAGAATTGATCTCTTGCTTAACATGTGGGGAGAAACCCTCCCACATCTGGCATCAGAAGTGTGTTGTGAGAGTATAGCGGCAGAAACTAAACTGACTGGCTGTGAAAAATGCCCTCACCCATCCAATGCCAAAGGATGGACATGGAGACACGAGATACAGTGTAGCAAGACTTTAATTACAGCCTTGCAACTCTGGGTGTCTGTGCATGGGACCGGCACATGGGAAAGGGCTGCAGCAAGCAATTTATTCCCTAGTGCGCAAGTCCCTCCCCCCACTTCCTCATTGGCTGAGTACTACAGGGTGCACAATCTTCCCGAATGCTGCCTAAAATTTATTACTCCCTTGCAAGGAATTCCTTTGTCTGGGGCTCAGGACAAGCCTGTGAAAAAGGCCCGCTGAAGCCCTATAAAGGGAGAAACGCCAGGGAATGAAGAAAACAATGGGGGCTAGTAACTAATTACCATCTTAATAAAACACCATCAGATAGGTCATTTCTGAAAATGAATCATATTCTTACACTGTCCCAGGCCACTGCTTGTCACTGAGATCTCATGGCAGAGGGTGAGGGAGGACCCATGTCCTGACTGTGAGGAGGAAGGAGTGGGGAGGAGCTGGGGTGGGGGATGGAGAAACTGGGAAGGCTTCTCATGGGACAGAATGGTAAAGGACACTCCTGGAAATGTCCTCAAGAATGAAAAGGATGGGCATTTTTAACTTTTAAGAGGAAATGGGATTCGACTACCACAAAATAACTGGCACAGGAAAAGGAGATGCCTTTCTCAGGATAAGGGCTCCTGGGCCCTGGGTGGGTCATGAAGAGAGGCAGGCACAGCAGTTGCCAGGGGTGTGAATCACCATTGCTCAGGTGGTCTCGGAGTGGTCCAGGCCTCCTTTGCAGCATCTCTGTGGTTGGAGAAATGTGTAAACTTAGAAAATGTGGGTACAAATGATACAGAAGAAAGGGCATCTACTGACCTGGCTTCTTACCTTTTTTTATTAATAAAATATATGTGGTAATAAAAGTCATTTATCAATTACAGAAAATTTGGAAAATACAAAAAGGGCAGAAAGGCAATAAAAATAACCTGGAGCAGAGGAACCTCGAGGCCAGAGCCAGGCCCTGCAGGTGGCAGGTAGCAGCTCCCTGCCCAGGAGCTTGGAAAGAGATGAATGGGACACGGGGACCACAGGAAAGACTTTGTTTCCTCCTAATTAAGTTGGGTGGGTTTTCAGAGCATCAAGGTTTGGGGGCATGTTGACCAATGAAACACATTTGTCCTCCCAGAGGCAAAGCTGGGGACACACAGGTGGTCTCTCCCCCTTTCTTCCTGTCTGGTACCCACTGATGCCACCTTTTCATAACCCAGGATTTTGACACCTCAGGCATGTCATTTGGCCTATTTTTACTTTTTCATCAGCAGACGAAACCCAGATAAACAGGGCTTTCTCTCTCAGTTTGCAGGAGGTAATGGCAGTCCACAATGGCTGAAAGAAAAAGGGTCTTTATTAGCTCTTAAAACTAAATAGTCCATGGGCTGGACAAGCATCAGGTG
>NW_007774646.1:2000-3989 GCF_000696425.1 Galeopterus variegatus | reverse complement strand
AGATCTAAAAAAGAAAAGTCTCCTGAGGAGGTAGACATGAATGGGAGCTTACAGGTGAAATATTACTTTTTAATATTAAGAAAAGTGAAAGGGCATTGTTCATAAATGACACAAATGATCTGAGGATTGGAGTCATCCTCTGAGATAACTGCATTTAGAATATTCGCGATCCCCTCTATGTTCTACTCCAGAATATTGTTAGAAACAGTATCAATGACAGAACAAGCATATTGTCTTCCAAGGTATTACTTAAAAATAATAATAAAAAAATTGTATACAAAAGTTTCAGGTGATTATTTAATAAATTATTATGTTTTTATAAAATAATCACTCTAGCTATTTAGAGACACTGAGTAAATATATTTATGATGGATTTAGAAGCAGGTGGTAAGGTGAAGATTATATATATAGGAAGTATTAACATTAATATTCTGTGTAATTATTTTTACTAAAATTATAGGCCTCTTTATAGCACCTTACATGGCTTCATATAAGCATATAATAAATGTTCATTCAATGATTCAATGAATGAATTATTGGAATAAAATAATCCAGTCTTTCCAGCTCACTTTATGAGCTAGCACACCAGAGGGCTCTCCAAACATGATTTAATCAGCAGAATTTTTTTTAACGTAACTTCGTTGTATCATAATTAGATAATTCATGTAAGATTTTAAAATAAAAACATGTTAATCTCCAATATAAGGATGGTTATCTAAGAAAAACTTCGTAATACTGCTTCCATTTCATCCTCTGTATTGGATTTCATTTGAATAAATATGTCTACATATTTATAATGTTCAAATTATTATCTGTCTAATGTGAAATATTCTATCATTTAAAATCACATCCATCTCTCCCAAATCCTTTTTGGTCTTTATATTTTTAACCACAACTTTAGTGGTAATCTGTTTTTCTGATGGGCTATTCCCTGGAGTTACAAGAAAAATTATTTTAGTAGAAGATTGCAACTGAACAATTATCATTCTGTGCAAAAATACTAATTATTATCACTTATTATTTCTGTGTGTCACTTTCATTACAAAAGTGGATAGATTTTTGTTGTCTTGAGGTATGTATTTACATTCAATTGAAAATGAAAATTTAGATTTATATTTAAATAAAACTATGATTGATACAGATTTCACAAAATTCTAAATACAGGCATTATAAGGCAGTAGTAAGAGGAACTTATTTTTAAACAAAAATAACTTGTGTAAGAAGAGTGTCTTGTCCAGGACCCCACTGGTAATTACTTGACCTTCCTAGGATTGTACAACTCTAGCTATTTTAAATAGGAATGCGGGATCTGAAAGAAGAGGCTCAGTGTTTTGAATCATGTAAGTGTTGACACATGTATTCAGATTTCTATTTTTAACTTAGTAAGCCATTTTGTAGCTCAAAAATAACGTAGCTCTGAGCAATTTTTCTTGTTTGTATTCAATGTCTCTCATACTGGGGGTCAGGAACTCTAGCCATAGGGTCAATGAGGAGCTCACAAGTGGTTCACAGAGACTGTTGATAAAGAATTAAGCACAGGTAATTAGCACTGCTCGTTGTTGGCAGGGAACCATATGTCAAAATTATCCATACTTCCTACCTCAACCCCCTGCATTGGAGTCACCATTTCCAGTAACTTGCTTTCACACCCAAATGATTCATTCTTCAGCCAATTTTGTAACAATGATTCCCATCCTGATACATATATAGATGGACTCTCCCATTAACACTAACTTCTGGTATTGAAGAGCCAACACATTCATTAATGACTGTTCAATAACTTTCTATTTTCTTCATCATTTTGTGTATATTGGAATTGCAACATGTGAATAGCCGATATATATATCTTTCAATAGAGATTCATAAACTCCTCAGCTTTAGAGTTAAATTACTTTATTTGGATTTCAAAAGTGACAAGGCTCTTGATCACCAATTATGTTCAAATCAAATTTGATATTTCTTAGAACATTATAATTCTTAAGATAAACT
>NW_007774646.1:0-661 GCF_000696425.1 Galeopterus variegatus | reverse complement strand
AAAAAAAGACACTTCATGATACCTGCCTCTCAGTTTTTGAAATGCCTTTTCAAATTCTTTCAGACAACACTAAAAAACAATTACCTGTAAAAGAGTTAATTCTCTACAAATTTACTTCATTTGTTGTATTCAGTTTGGTAACAAACACATGTTGTTAATACATGTATGAGTATATTTAAATTGCAGTAATATGTGTACATAGGAACATATCTACCAACTTAAATTGTATAACCCTCTGTACTCTTGTTTGCCTGAGAAAGTTTATTACCTAATAATTTTATGGAAAAAAACTACTTTTATGCTTAAATTTCTTGTCATATGTAGTTGAGCATTACATACTTTTAACAGCTCAATCATACTGCTGTACTGATTATTACTTTTATTATTGTATTTTCAGCTGAGAACACAATAAATGGATATTTCTCAATTCATAGCATGTTATTTTTATTTCCAGGTTAGGACCCTGTTTTATTTTACTGATTACATTTTATCCCCCATGCTCAATCACATTCTCAGTCCAACTAAGGCATATATTTTAGTGTTTTTAATACATTTCCTTTAAAAACAATGTGTACATATTTATTTAGTTATATGCTTTATATGAATAATATATAAATATACATTTTGTATGTTCATATTTTAAATGTTTTTTTTTTTTTTT
>NW_007774645.1:2635-3989 GCF_000696425.1 Galeopterus variegatus | reverse complement strand
AATACTTAAAAATTTGTTATCACACCTGGACACAAGTCCCCACCCCTCCGCCAGCTCAGAGTCTCGCCCGCATGTCCTCAGGCTACCATGAACAGAATGACAGTACGAAATCAGAAATGTGCTTTAAGATAAATAGCAAATGGGCCGGCCCGTGGCTCACTCGGTAGAGTGCGGTGCTGATAACACCAAGGCCGCGGGTTCGGATCCTATATAGGGATGGCCGATTTGCTCACTGGCTGAGCGTGGTGCTGACAACACCAAGCCAAGGGTTGAGATCCCCTTACCGGTCATCTTTATAAAAAAAAAGATAAATAGCAAATAAAACTAGACAGCCAGTGGGGTCAGTTGCACTACAGAGACAGGGGTGACTTTGCCTAAATGTTCAGTAGGCTACTGTGGGACTAGATTCAAGGATCTAAGAGCTTTGCAGAGCCACAGAAAAATATGGAATTGGTAAACAGCTACAAAGTGTAGCATCATTGCTAATTGGCATCTGCAACTGGTAGTTTTTAGGAGTCTTTACATCCCAAGAGCAAAATATTCTGTCATATCAAAGTCAATAACGGCACATTTAATTTCAGATCATTTAAAAAATTACAGATTTAGGGCCGGCCCGGTGGCTCACTCGGGAGAGTGCGGTGCTGATGACACCAAGGCCCCGGGTTCGGATCCCATATAGGGATGGCCAGTTCGCTCACTGGCTGGGCGTGGTGCTGACAACACCAAAGTCAAGGGTTAAGATCCCCTTACCGGTCATCTTTTAAAAAAAAAAAAAATTACAGATTTATATATATATGTTTAATTGAATGTGGGGTGTGGGTGCATTTCAATAAATTGGGTGTCATATATGAGAGGGGTCACCAAAGCAAGAGAGCCTGGATCTGTCTACCACACTCTCTGGTGGTGACTCTAGAACCGCTGTGACGAAGTGTGGGCTGCAGGAACAGAATCTTGACTGACAGCCCCATCTGCCCCCCTCTAGCCCCACTGAAGCCACCACCCCAAATTTTGCTTTTTTGTTTTATGCCACTTCCATTTCCTCCTCTGTAAAATGAAGGAATGACAACAACCTGGAGGTAAAATTTCACTAAGAGCAGATGAAACGAGGTCTTCGGGATGGAGTATCAGGCACAGTGGGTGTCCAGGTGGTGGACGAGAATCGAGCCAGGCCTCCCGTGGTGTCTCTCAAGGCATCAGAACGGCCGCTCCTAGCAAAGATCCCTAGAGGGGGCCCAGGAACCTGCATTTTCAGCAAGTGTGCCCAGGGGATACAAAAGTGCCCTAAAATGTGTTTAATAACAGCTTTAACAAGATATAGTTCATACACATTACATTTAATCTATTTAATGTGTAC
>NW_007774645.1:0-658 GCF_000696425.1 Galeopterus variegatus | reverse complement strand
CAGGGTGGGTCTCAAACTGATAAGAAACCATCCATGCATCTATGAATGCTAACTAGAAAGATTGTTGCTAACGCCCCAGAGGTTTATTCTTTCTCTTCCTCTCTACTCTCTCTCCCACTCTCCCTCTTTCTTTCCCTCTCTCTGCCTCTCTTTTCTTGGGTGCTCCAGTATAACCATCTTGGCCTTTGGAAACCCCTTTTATTAAGCTGTCCCATTATATGCTAAGTTATGACGGGCTCAAGACTGATCCCTTCACAAAAGTCCTTTGTTTGGGACTCAGTGAATTATGCTCCTTCCTGGAATCCTTCCTTAGCAGGTTATATTTACTTAAGCAAGCATTATTTTCTGTCTTGTTTTCTTCTTTTTCCCAAGTATAATTCAGATCTCAGAAAAGCATGAGAAAGATAAGGAGACTATTAGCTAACAAGGAATTTCTGGCTTCTACACTTTGAAAATGGTAGAGGTTTTTCGTTACAACCACGTACCACTGATAGAACTTTCTGAAAAATTCTCTTTTCCTGGCACTGGGAGGGTGTACTTCAAAGGAACTGTTTCTCCCCCAGCCCTGGAGGGAATGTGAAATGTTTTGGGTTTGACATATTTCTTTTTTTTTTTTTTTTTTTAAAAGATGACCGGTAAGGGGATCTTAACCCTTGAC
>NW_007774644.1:1484-3990 GCF_000696425.1 Galeopterus variegatus | reverse complement strand
TTTTTGGCATGCTCCTTGGTGCTGGTGGTGTGCCTAGTTGTGTGTGGGGGGTCTGGTCCCTGGCTCCATGCCTCAGGTCCCCAGGCGCGCCGCAAGGTGCTGGCGGTGTGCCTGGTTGCCTGCTCACCATTTTCTAGTTCACTAGTTCTGAGAACTTGGGCAAACTAGTTAACATTTCATCAACAAACATTTTGAGCATCTACTGTGTACCCAATATATCAGTGAATAAAACAGACACAGCTGCTGCCTGCCTGGAGCTAGTCATCTGTAGGGGGAATCAGACACACTACCGCACTAAAGAGTATGGAATCACAAATTGTAATCACAAATTACAAAGTATGGTGAAGGAAGGGAACGGGGCAGGGATAGCGAGTCACAGGCAGAGGGAGTGGGGAATTCAACTTAGAAAGGTTGGTTTGTCTCTCAAGAGGTGACAAATAAGCCCAGTGCTTAAGGAGGAGGAGTGAGGCAAGGCAGAGGAAGAGGACAGGAGGGAATAATAGGCAGGCAGAGGGGACAGCATGTGTGGAGGCCCTTGGGCAGGACTGGGCTGGGTGGGTCTAGGGACTGAAGGGACCTGTGTGGCTGGAATTTAGTGTGCAAAGGGGAGGGGCATGAGGTGGAGTTAGTGAGAGCAGTAGGGTCCTCTCTGAGAATCATGGCAAGGACTTGGGATTTGGTTTCTGTTTCAAGATGGTCACTCAGGCTGTCATCTGCAGAATGTGTTAGAGGGGGCAGTTGAGAGTCTGGGGCAGGAGTCTAAGCTAGACGAAATGGAAGAGTAGAGTAGTAGGAGTGGAGAGAAGCAGGGTGTGGATTCAAGATAAATTCAAGATTAATAGGATTTGAGGTTGAATTATACTTGGTGGGTGAGGGAGAAACTAAGGATGACTTCTAGATTTTTAGCTTCAGTAATTAGCTAGATGGTGGTACCATTGACTGAGGTGGGACGACTCAGATAAAATGAGTCTAAAAGAGGATAAAATGGTTTGGGACATATTAAGTGACATGTCCAAGTGACAATGATGTCAATGACATAGGAGGATATACTGGAGCTGAGAGGTGAGATCAGCACCTGAGTACGAATCCGGTCATTGTCAGCATATGAATGGTATTGAAAGTTGGAGAAAAGAATAAGATCACTGAGGGAGGGAGTATACAGAGACAAGAGAATAGGTCCAAGCCTGTGGAGTTCCCCACATGCAGAGCCGGGGTGGAAGGGGAGGAACCTGCCAAGAAAAATGAGAAGGAGTTGGCCAAAACTAAACAAGGGTAATAAAAGTACTGTCCTTGTAATATTGCTTGAGATTAAATGAGCTAGTATATTAGGAAGCGCTTGACCTGTTACATTCCACATGACTTAGCAGGGTCCATGTGATAATTATGAAATTCTACTTTCTATGGCAAGGTACTGACTGGCTAGCAGGTACTATAAAGGTAAGACATAGACTCTAGGCTGAGGAGCTCATTATCTGGTAGAGGACATAAGATTTTTAGGGAAATAGACAAAAAGAAGGCAAATGGCATTTGAAGTGGGGCTTGAAGAGTGGGTGGATTTGGATATTAAGAGAAGGGGAGGAGGAACAGGATGAGCAAAGATAGGAAAGTGTAATAAAAATCCCACCATCTTCAGAGGAAAATGTGGAGCCTGGGATGTAAAGACTGTATGACAGTCGCTTTGGTTAAGTCTCAGAAAGTTGGTAGACAGATGCTACTTTAGGGGAACTTTGTGGGTGGTGGCTACAGCGACAGCAGCAGTTTTCATTGTCATTTGATCAGCTAGTGTCTCCCATCAGTGTGGAGATACCTCTTATCAGAATCAAGTGTGGCCACCACATCCAGCAACTATGAATAACTGGCATATCCTTCTAGGAAAAAATCCATCCAAGATGCATACATTATACTCTATGATAATTTGCTTAGGTTTTAAAGTGCCCAATAAATTACACACCTTGCCTTTCACTTAAAAACAATGACAACTACTAGTATTTTTTTGCAGATTATGTAAATAACTGTTGTTCTCATGGTTATTGATATAATGCTCTGGGGAGGTCTAGGAGTTCCAATTATGCTTGCCGTGGCTGAGCTAACAACCATTTAATTCTAGTTTTGCCACTGACAGGTACTGTGACCTTCAGCAGTCATTCAACTCCTCTGTTTCAAATCCTTTAGCTGTAAAAGCAGAACAACACTTTAAAGTCATCCAAATACTGTTAGGATGGATTGCATAAGTGTCTGTAAGTTCCCTAAATTCTTCAGAGCAAAATATAAATTTGCAGTGAAGGGGCAATAAGCACTGATTTTTACTGCTGTGTAGAAGTGTAGTTAATGACTAACCTGATTATCATCTTATGCATCCTTTTTCGGTGGCCTTTAAGTCCTGCTTAAGCAGACTGATTTCACCGGATATTGTTTCTATTTTCCTGGTTGTACTTAGACTTAGGAAAAAAGTCTTAACTGAGATTTGCTGTTTAGATGCTTTGCTACTAGGTTTAGCTTTTAACAG
>NW_007774644.1:0-1265 GCF_000696425.1 Galeopterus variegatus | reverse complement strand
TACTGCTGTGTAGAAGTGTAGTTAATGACTAACCTGATTATCATCTTATGCATCCTTTTTCTGTGGCCTTTAAGTCCTGCTTAAGCAGACTGATTTCACCGGATATTGTTTCTATTTTCCTGGTTGTACTTAGACTTAGGGAAAAAGTCTTAACTGAGATTTGCTGTTTAGATGCTTTGCTACTAGGTTTAGCTTTTAACAGATTTACGGAGTCTGGAGCTTGGAGTGGAATTTCTGTTCACAACGAGTCTTAGAGGTGTCAACTGCATAAAGCTTTCTGTGAAGAGTCAGCAGCACGCTCTGCCACTGAAGTTTAAAGAGAATTCGCCTTAATCTCTTCAGCCAACTGAAGCTTTCTAATCAATTATGAACGGAAGGGATGAAGTATAGGCTCTAGAGGGATCTGCGACCGGATGCCAGCAGTCAGCTTCAATCTCCATCGGAGTTGCTAAGTGTCTGTGGCAGACGGAGTCACTAATATTTACAAATGTTAATTGATGGCAACACGGAGGGCACTGACCACGTTTGAGGCAATCGCATATCATTTCCGTGGATGGCGTGAATGCGTGTCAGAGCTGACCTTCCCAGTCCTCCAGTTTATCCGCCTCGTTTTAAGAACGAAGAAACAGGCCCAGAGAGGGAGGATCACCTCTCTGGTCCAGAATACAGATCTCCCGATGGGGGTCAATCGGACCCTACAACAGCCCCACGAGGCAGGCAGGCTGTGACTGGTGCCTTCCTGGTAAGGAAGAATGTAATGGGCAGTGGGGCCGAGTGGAGAGCACTGCAGCCTGGAACCCTGAGCAAGACCTCTCCCACCGTTATTTTGTCGTAGCGTCCCGCTGGTTTCTTTCGCAGCTCTGATCACAGCTCGAATTACTTTACGTTTGCTGGTTTTCTGTGTGTTGGGAGCAGTCTGTCCGTCTGGTTCCCCTCTTAGTGCTGAGCACAGAGCAGACATTAATTCATGGTTGTTATGCTAGGTAAGCAGTGACTTGGCCAAGGTCACCAGGCGGTTAGACGAGGGACCTTTCCCTTCGCCAAGGTCACCAGGTGGTTAGACGAGGGACCTTTCCCTTCCTAGGACGCTGCTCCAAGACTGCACCCGCAAAAGTCCGGCTTGGAGGCGGGACTAGGGGCGGGGCGGGGCCAGGTGTGGAAAAGGCGGGGCTAGGAGCCGATGGGGCCGCACCAGAGGCGGGGCCGAGGAAACGACTGGGCGGAGCGGAGGCGGGGCTGAGCGGACAGGGCGGGGCCAGAGAGAA
>NW_007774643.1:1738-3990 GCF_000696425.1 Galeopterus variegatus | reverse complement strand
TGCAGTAATAGTATTGATGACTAGGTACATTTATGTATCATTAATCAGACATAAATCTTATTAACCCTCTAAACATCCTCTCTAAGTTGGAAAATCTACATTAACAGTGGAGGATATATCAAAGAGTTGAAGAAAGTTCTCAAATTGTGAGAATCAGATATATGTCTTTCAGTCATGGCTCTACCACTAACTAGCTTTGTGATCTCAAACAATTTATTTAACGTCTCAGGAACTCAATGTCCCCACCAATGAAATGGCTATAATATAGACATCAGTGTGAAGATTAAAAGATACCTTGGACAGTCTCAATAAATATCACTTCCTTTCATCCCCGCTTCCAATCTAATGATTGAATTTAGAAAGTGTATTCCACAGAATCCCTTATGCCATCTTAGTTCCTATCTCTGCATTCTTCAATGCTATTCAGGATGAAAGATAAACTACCAGGCACTCTTTTTTAGCATGGAAAAACTTCAGGGTAGTAGAAAGAATGAGATCTTTGGAGTTTGATCCAAGTTCAAAATTTGGCTCTTCTATCTGATCTGCTTGACTTTGAGCCAATATCAGCTTCAGTTTCTAATCTACTTCGTGGAATTCCATGGGAAATAAATTATTAGATACCATGGTAAATGCCTGGAATATAGTAGGAACACAACAAATGATAGTATTCTGTATCCGGTGGAGAGACCCTACATACCCCATTGCCACCTTTAGGCAGGAAATCAGCACCTGCCATTAGAGAATTCAGCCAAAACTGTTACTGAAAATCATCACATTTTAAAACTTTATTTGACATAATATTTTAAAAATTCCTTTTCTAAGGCATTGTTTTCCATTAGATAAAACACATTTATGAACTTGTGAGCATTATTAGATCTTTTAAGGATGAAAGGAGTACCCAAAGTAATTAGCAATTACTATTTCACAACAAATCATAGTTGTCTGCTGACTAAAGTATTGCACTGGGATTCAGTAGACATGAATTTTATTCATACTTCTGATATTCTCTAGTTTTATGACATTGGAAAGTCACTTTACCTTTCTATGGCAGAGAGAACTTAAAATTAACTTTAATTGATACATAAGCTTTATTCTGCAGCAGCTAGGTAACCAGAATTATGTTTCCCCTCAGAATATAAAATCCTAAACATTTCCTATAAAATATTTCTTGTGGAATGGATTTTGGATTTTTAGTGACTGTAATTTCACTGATGAAAAGATTAACCTATACATATTTTTGAATACATTAATATTTGATTTTATATATTCAAGCATGACAATTAAACTTTGTATATGAAAGTGGTATATATTAAAACTCTCTCCTACAAATAAGCAAGGAGAATAATGTACCCCTGCAAAAAAAATGACAGAGCAATTGAGTAGTCAGTACAAAAAAGAACATAAACATGAAAAATACTCAATCTCATTATAAGCAAAAAATTCATACTAAAGCAACAGTGAGTCTCAGTATTTTGCCTGCTAGATTTTTAAATAGTTTAAATGAAAATCTCTACTATATTTCTGGGACAAATTAGGCAATAAATATCAAAAATCTTTAAAATATCCATATTCTTAAACTAAGCATTTTTACTTTTAGAAATTTAAAATTAAATATAGTCAGATATGTAAAAAATTTCTAAGAATATTCATAGCACCATTATGTATAAATCTGAAATATGTTAAACAAATAAATGTCCAACAAAAGAGTAATGGTTAAATAAAACATGATTTACTTAAGCAAAAAATATATTATGAAGTAATCAGAATTGAGATTTTCAAAGATTACTGGCAGGATTGATAAAAACAACTACTGTTATGAATTGAATTTGCCACCCCCTCCCCCAAGAAATACACTAGAATTCTAACCTCCAGTACTCCAGAATGTGACCTTATTTGGAGATAGGGTTTTTCTAGAAGTGATCGAGTTAAAATGAGCTTATTGGGGTAGGGCCTAATCTAATATCCTTGTAAATAGGGGAAATAGTGTCCTTGTAAATAGGGGAAATTTGGACATAGATGTGCACACAGTGAGAATGCCATGTGAACATGAAGGCTGAGATAGGGGTCATGCATCTACAAGCCAAGCAATGCTAAAGATCATCAGAAAACCACCAGAAGCCAGGGCAGAGGCATGGAAGAGATTCTTCTTCGCAGTCCTTACAGCTCTCGGTAGGCATCAACCCTCCCAACACCTTGATCTCAGACTTCCAGCCTCCAAAACTGGGAGACAATAAATTTCTGTTGTTTAATTC
>NW_007774643.1:0-645 GCF_000696425.1 Galeopterus variegatus | reverse complement strand
AATAAAAATACTGGACACATAAAATAAAACAATAAAGGGCATAAAAAGCTGAACATGGGCCTGCCCCGTTGCGCACTCGGGAGAGTACAGCGCTGGGAGCGCAGCGACGCTCCCACCACGGGTTCGGATCCTATATAGGACTGGCTGGTGCGCTCACTGGCTGAGCGCAGTGCAGGCGACCCCACACCAAGGGTTGTGATCCCCTTACCGGTCACGAAAAAGACAAAAAAAAAAAAAGCTGAACACATTTTTAATTGACGATTAATACTTCTGTAATATATGTTAAAATAAATGAAATTAAAAATTAAAGACACAAAAATGCATGTTATTAGCTTTAACAGACATAAAGTTACTCTGCAAATTGCTATACAAGTTTCTAAACTTTTCTATACTTTGTTTACAACATGACCCATACCTTATGGGCCAGCACCTGTCCACAAATCACATGAGCTCTTGCTTCCAAGCTTTACTACACTGCACATCCAGTGTTCTTACTTTTACTTTTTATCCAAGGTTATAAAGTCATGTTTTATAAACCAAACAATAATCAGCTTTATTTATTTATATTGATTAACCACTTTGCATATTTATTCCTTGCCTGTTTTTTCTTATTTCACAGACTAAGAATATAGCTATCATTTTTTG
>NW_007774642.1:0-3990 GCF_000696425.1 Galeopterus variegatus | reverse complement strand
ACAAAGAGATTAATATCTTTAAAAAGAGTGTAGCAGAACTCCTAGAAATGAAAGATTCACTTAATGAAATAAAAAACACAACAGAGAGCTTGAGCAGCAGGGTAGAGCAGGTGGAACAAAGAATTTCAGATCTCGAAGATGGTCTTTTCAAAATAACCCAGGCAGACCAAAAAAAAAAAAAAAAAAAAAATTAAACATAATGAGGAAAATCTAAGAGAGATAGCAGACAACCTCAAGCCCTCTAACATCCAAATTGTGGGTATTCCACAAGGGGAAGAAAGAGAAAAGGTATTGAAAACCTATTCAAGGAAATAATAACAAAAAACTTCCCAGGTGTGGGGAGAGATATAGACCTTCAGATCCAGGAAGCTCAAAGGTCCCTAAACAGATTCAATCTGAAAAGATCCTCCCTAAGACACACTACAGTTAAATTTGCAAAGTTCAAAGACAGAGAATTCTAAAAGCAACAAGAGAAAAGCTTCAAGTCACCTATAGGGCAGCCCCCATCAGACTAACAGCAGACTTCTCAACTGAAACTCTACTGACAGAAGAAAATTGAATGATATATTCAAAATACTAAAAGAAAAAAATTTTATCCAAGAGTTCTTTACCCAGCAAGGCTCACATTCAAAAATGAGGGAGAAATAGTGTATTTCCCAGACAAACAAAAGTTATGGGAGTTCACCACCACACAACCAGCCCTGCAAGAAATCCTCAAGGGAGTCCTTCATCTGGAATCTAAATAATATGACCACTATCACAAATACAAATACACAAGAAAGAGCAAAACCCACTGTTAAAAATGCCATCAAAAAAGAAAAAGAAGCTAAATCATGCCACCTTAAATTTCCAACAGATATTGAGGAAGAGAAATAAAAGGGGAAGTAATGATCAAGAGATATTTAAATCATCTAAACAGAAAGCAATTAAATGACAGGGATTAAACAATACCTGTCAATTACTACTCTGAGTGTGAATGGATTAAACTCCCCATTCAAAAGACACAGACTGACTGGATTAAAAAGCTAGACCCAAGTATATGCTGTTTTCAAGAGACCCACCTCATCTGTAGAGACACACACAGGCTAAAAGTCAAGGGATGGAAAAAGATATACAGTGCAAATGGAAACCAAAAATGAGCAGGAGTAGTTATTCTTATATTGGACAAAATAGACTTTAAACCAAAAAACATAAAAAGAGACAAGGCCACTATATAATGATAAAAGAATCAATCCAGCTAAAACACATAATAATCGTAAATATATATGCACCCACTACTGGTGCACCCTGATATGTAAAGCAAACACTCTTAGACCTAAAGAATGAAATAGGCCCTAATACGTTAATAGTGGGTGACCTGAACACCCCTCTCTCAGTATAGGACCGATCTTCCAGGCAACAAATCAACAAAGAGACACAGGATTTAATCTACACCTTAGACCAGCTGGACCTGGCAGATTTTTACAGAACATTTTACTCAACAATTAAAGAAAATGCTTTCTTCTCATCAGCTCATGAAACATTCTCCAGGAAAGACCACGTATTAGGTCACAAATCTAGTCTCAGCAAATTTTAAAAAACTGAAATCATTCCAAGTATCTTTTCAGACAGCAATGGACTAAAATTGCAAATTAATAGTAAGCAAAACTCTGGAAACTATAGAAATACATGGAAACTAAACAGGATTCTGAATGACCTATAGGTTCAAGAAGAAATTAAATAGGAAATCAAAAAATTTCTTGAAACTAATGAAAATAAAGATACTTCATAGCAAAACTTGTGGGATACTGCAAAAGCAATACTAAAAGGCAAATTTATTGCAATAAATGCTTACATCAAAAGAATGGAACAACTTCAAATAAACGACCTAACACTAAGCCTCAAAGAACTTGAAAAACAACAACAATCCAATCCTAAAGGTAGTAAATGGAAAGAAATAATTAAGATCAGAGCAGAATTAAATGAAATAGAGACCAAAAAAAAAAAAAAAAAGTTCAACAGAACAAAAAGTTGGTTTTTTGAGAAGATAAATAAAATAGACAAACCATTACCTAGGTTAACAGAAAAAGAAGAGAGTAGACTCAAATAAAAATCATAAATGAAAAGGGAGACATTACAACTAATACCACAGAAATATGAAGAATCGTTAGAGACTATTATAAACAACTGTATGACAACAAATATGAAAATCTGAAAGATATGGATGAGTTTCTAGACACATACAAACTACCTAGACTGAACCAAGAAGAAATAGAAAACCTTAACAGACCAATAAAAAGGAACAAGATTGAAGTGGTAATCAGCAATTTTCCAACAAAGAAAAGTCCAGGGCTGGATGGCTTTACAGCTGAAATCTATCAAACTTTTAAAGAGGCATTAATACCAATTCTCCTCAAATTATTCCAAGTAATTGAAACAGAAGCTACTCTCCCAAACTCATTCTGTGAGGCCAACATAACTCTGATACCAAAACCAGATAAAGACCCAAGAAAAAAGAAAATTACAGGCCAATATCCTTGAACATAGATGCAAAAATCTTCATCAAGATACTAGCAATCAGAATACAGCAATAC
This sequence comes from Galeopterus variegatus, assembly GCF_000696425.1. Taxonomy (NCBI): domain Eukaryota; kingdom Metazoa; phylum Chordata; class Mammalia; order Dermoptera; family Cynocephalidae; genus Galeopterus; species Galeopterus variegatus. The sequence goes on along the minus strand of NW_007774642.1, from coordinate 1,417 downwards.
ACTTGAAAAATTATACACCATGATCAAGTGGGATTCATCCCAGGGATACAAGGTCAGATGAAACTCAATAAATGTGATACATCACATCAACAAACTCAAGGACAAAAACCATATGATTATCTCAATAGATGCTGAAAAAGCATTTGATAAAATTCAATATCCCTTCATGATAAAGAGTCTCAACAAATTAGGTATAGAAGGAAAGTATTTCAACATAGTAAAAGCCATCTACGACAAGCCCACTGTCAGTATCATTCTGACTGGGGAAAAACTGAGGACTCTTCCCTTAAGAACAGGAACAAGAAAAGGATGCCCACTCTCACCACTTCTATTTAACATAGTACTGGAGCTACTAGCCAGAGCAATCAGGAAAGAGAAAGAAAGAAAGAGCATCCAGTCAAACTGTCCCTATTTGCAGATGACATGATACTATATATAGAAAAACCTAAAGACTCTATCAAAAAACTCCTAGAGCTGGTTAGTAATTTCAGTAACATTGCAGGATACAAAATAAATGCCCCCAAATCAGTTGCATTTATATACTCAAATAATGAACTAACAGAGAGATAAAGAAAGTAAGCCCATTTACAATAGTTGTGGGAAAAAAATACCTAGGGATCAATTTAACCAATGAGGTGAAAGATCTCTATGATGACAACTACAAACCACTCCTGAAAGAAATTAGACACAAAATGATGGAAAAATATTCCATGCTCTTGGATTTGAAGAAATGACATTGTGAAAATGTCTGTACTACCCAAAGTGATCTACAGATTCAATGCAATCCCCATCAAAATACCAATGACATTCTTCACAGAAATGGAAAAAACAATCTTAACATTCATATGGAACAATGAAAGACTCTGAATAGCTAAAGCAATCCTGAGCAAAAAAAAAATAAAGCTGGAGGCATAACACTACCTGACTTCAAATCATACTACAAAGCTGTTGTAACCAAAACAGCATGGTACTGGTATAAAATTAGACACTCAGACCAGTGGAGCAGAATTTAGAACTCACAAATTAACCCTCAGGCTTACAGCCATCTGATAATGGACAAAGGAAACAAAAATCTACATTGGGGAAAAGACTGCCTCTTCAATAAATGGTGCTGGGAAACTGGATATACATATGCAGAGGAATGAAACTAGATATGCACCTCTAACCGTATACTAAAATCAACTCAAAATGGATTAAATACTTAAGTATAAGACCTAAAACTGTAAAATTACTAATGGAAAATATAGGTGAAACACTTCAGCAGTTAGGTCAGAGCACAGACTTTATGAACATGAGCCTGAAAGCACAAACATCAAAAGAAAAAGTAAACAAATGGGACTATATCAAACTAAAAAGCTTCTGAACAGCAAAGGAAACAATCAAGAGTAAGACAACAACCTACAGAGTGGGAGAAAAA
>NW_007774641.1:3357-3991 GCF_000696425.1 Galeopterus variegatus | reverse complement strand
AAAGAATGAAATTCTGCTATTTGCAGCAACATGGATGAGTCTGGAGAAAATTATGTTAAATTAAATAAGCCAGACAAAGAAAGAGAAATACCACACGTATGTCCTCATTCATAACTGGCTGCTGGGAACGGAGGGACAGAGGGAGCAAGAAAGGAAAGAATGAGGGAAAGAAAGAAAGAAAAGACCACAACAATACATTTATCTTTCAGAAGGAGAGAACAAGCCTGAGGATACTAGAGATGGTGGGGAAGGACGGAGGGGGTTTGGAAAGTGATAGGTCAGGTAAAGGGCATAAAGAAATATCATAATTTGTAAGAATGAATATGCTAATAATTAATAAAAATTTAAAAAATTTNTGGAGGTTTCTCAAACAACTACAGACAGAACTACCATATGATCCAGCAATCCCACTGCTGGCCATATATCCAAAAGAATAGAAATCATCATGTTGAAGGGACACCTGCGCTCCCATGTTCATTGTAGCTTTATTTACAATAGCCAAGATACGGGACCAACCTAAGTGTCCATTAATGGATGAGGAAAATGTGGTATATATACACAATAGAATACTATTCAGCCATAAAAAAGAATGAAATTCTGCTATTTGCAGCAACATGGATGAGTCTGGAGAAAA
>NW_007774641.1:0-2185 GCF_000696425.1 Galeopterus variegatus | reverse complement strand
AAGAAATATCATAATTTGTAAGAATGAATATGCTAATAATTAATAAAAATTTAAAAAATTTTAAAAAAATCTTTGAGTGTACAATTAATATTTGTGTACTTTGTGTATTTTATAACTCAATAAAAATGTAAAAAGATGTAAAAAAAAAAAAACCAAAATAAAATAAAGAAAGGGATCCATTTGGGAACATGATGTACTATGTCTCCCCTTAGAGAGTCATGATGCATTTACATTCTAAAGATCCTGAGAAGTCCTGCAGCAAAGCAACAGGCTTGGTTTTGTGTAACTGAGAGTCTGCTGAGCCGGTTGAGCACCAGTCCCTTTGCTTGAGGAGCACTGACCTCATCCATGCCTTAGGAAATGTTGCCTTAGGGGGTCTCTGGACTCTGGTGATGTTACAGGACCTAAGAGCTTCCCAGACCCTGGCTTGGGGCACTGGGATTCCAAACACCAGATCCATCCTGGATCTTCCGTTCTCCCAGGCCTACTCTGAGGAGCAGACTGCACCAGCATTTCCTCTAAGTACGAGCTAGAGGGACCCTACAGCCCTAAAGGACTTCACATCCACTTGCCCCAGTCCCCCAGCAGGAGGGCATCTGGAACCCAGGGCTGGCTGGCCCCCAGCAACCCAGCAGAAACCCTGGAGGGACAGGGGGGCAAGAAGAGGCTAGTCTGCAGCCACAGTGCTGCGTGCGCCACCTGCTGCAGCCCCAGCAGTCCTCATCCAGGGTCAGGGCTGATATCTGACCAGGTGTAGATCCCAGCACCCCTGGTCTGAGCTCTTGAGGGAGGCAGCGCAGTGCCAAGGGGACCACCGGCCTTGGTACAATCCCAGCTCTATCACTCCTCTTGTGACGTTAAGAAAGTCACTTAACCTTTCCTCTCTCACCAACCTCCCAGCATTATCTGAAGGATCATATCAGACAATGGGTGTCACGTGCACTGCCCAAGGCTGAAGAGCTATGAACAGTGCTCAGTGATGGAAGCTACTGCAGTTACTGCCCTGCTGGTCTTTTCCTACCTGCGGGCAGCCTCCCCACACCCACCTAGTCAAGGCCACGGGCTGCCACCTGACATTCAGAGTCCCTCACAGCCTGGTCCCCAGCTCTCCCCAGCCTCTTGTCCTCATTCCCCACGTGTCTTAATATCTGGCCACACCAGGTTCCTGACTTCTCTAACAGGGTCTGTCCTACTACCATGCCTTTGCCCAAGCTTTTCCTGATGCCAGGAATGCCTTTCTTCCTACTCCTGTATCTGAATGAATAAATGAACTTGATCTACTTGTGGAAGAAATATTTACTAAGCACCAACTCTTCCTAGACTCATTTGGTAATGAATATGACATAGATCCTTTCCTCAAGGAGCCCCTGGTCTAATAGCTGGATAAACCTGTCAACAGTTATAAATCAATGACCCAGCTGTTCCAGCTCCTGGGCTAGCTCAGGGAAGAGCGTAGGCTTTGGGAACCTACGTGCCGGTGTGACCTTGGTAATTTACCCAACCTCTCGTGGCCTTATGGTCCTCATCTGTTATAAGGAAATGATAATTTCTACTTCAAAAGGCTATGGCAAGGCTTAAGTAAAATAACGTATGCAAAGTGTTTGGAACATTCATTGATGGGGTCCCCCTGCTTGTTGCCAGGTGAATGTTGGACCAGAAGGAGTGAGCAGACCTGGGCTCTAGCTCAAGTTCTGCCCCTTATGTGCTGTGCAAACTTGGGCAGATAGCTGCCCTCTCTGAGCACCATCTACAAAACATGACCCCTAGGGGTCTCACAAAGGCCAAATGAGGTAATGTGTGCTACATTAAGTACTCAATAGGTTAGGTGACATCCTCCTGCCTCTCACTCTCTGCCATGCCCCACCACCCTATAACTCCCAGACATATAAGCCTTTCCAGAGACCCAGGAAGCAGGCCTAGGGCAAGCAGGCATGGCCTAGTGTCTGTGGCTGGCCTGCGTGAGGTCGACTGTGGGTGTCCTGGTCCTCCCCACCCCACACTGTGAGCAGGGAAATGCTGGTGTCCAGAAGCCAGCACCCAGCCCAGGCGGGTTGCAGAGCAGACTGCAGACATGGTTTCTTGACCTGGTCTGAACTGTGCTCATCCTCCTTGGCCTTCCTTCTGGGGAACCTGTTGTTGGAATCCCTGTAGCCCTTACCGGGTACACTTTGACCACACAAAAGCA
>NW_007774640.1:0-3991 GCF_000696425.1 Galeopterus variegatus | reverse complement strand
TTCTGCCATTTGCAGCAACATGGATGAGTTTGGAGAAAATTATGTTAAATGAAGTAAACCAACCAGGCACAGAGGGAAAAATGCCACGTCTTCACTCATAAATGGGAAGTAAGAGAAAAAGAAGGAGGGAAAGAAAGACTGCAGCAGTGTGTCGAACTTGCAGAGGGAAAGAACAGACCTGGGGCTGCTGGGGGCTGTGGGGAGGGAGAGAGAGGGGCATTGTGGAAAAGTTGGGTGGGGGACACAGGGAATAATTACAATTTGAAGTGGTAGACATGCTGATCGTATTAATCTGCTCTACAGGTGCTGATAGTCAGCTTTTACCCCATGAATATGTATAATCAATATTTATTTATTTACTTATTTAAAAAAACACAAGAGTTAGCTGTAAAACTTCCCTGTAACAGACTTTATTAAGGGCAGTGACTTGAGCAAGTTCCCTGGAACACTTATTTCTAAATGGATGTGAATTCGTTTGATGCTGTCTTTGGCATTTGGCATCTACAGGGTTACCTCTTGCAGGCTATAGCATTGGTTTCTATATCTAGAAATTAAATGATTGCTAATTAAAATGCTAATCAGAAGGAAAAATTATTTCCTGATTTCATCCTAGAGCAGCATGTGGTTTCTTGAAAATCTGATTTTCTTTAGCTCAAACATATCTTTTTTTTAATTGAAAATTTTCTTGATATCATTGTAGATTCATATGCAGTTGTAAGAAATGACAGAGAAATCCTGAATACCTTTTATCAAGTTTAAACATATCTTTTTAAGTGTTTGGGGTTTTTGTTCATTGTTAGGTGATGAAATTATTTTCTTCTGACTCAATGCTATTGATGTTCTGTGTTTCCATGAATAATGCAAACAACTTGGTCAACATTTTACACTCTCTAGTCTTCCTTTTTTGAAATAGACATTTAAAAGGAAGAAGGTGTTCTAATTCATTCCTAAGGTTTCATCTAGCTCTGATATTCTGTTAGAATCTGAGATTAAGATCTCTGACAAATTGTGGCCACCAATGTTTCTGTACAGCCCATGAGCTAAGAATGTTTTTTACATTTTTAAATGGCTGAAAAAAAATCAAAATAATAGTAACTTTTCGTGACGTGAGAATTACACAAAATTCAAATTCCATGTCTATAGTAGTTTTATTGGAACACAGCCTTGCTCATCCATTTCTATATTATTTATGGCCGTTTCACATTACAATAGCTACAGTAAAGACCATCTATCCCACAAAGCCTAAAATATTTACTATCTGGCCCTTTGCAAAAAGTTTGCTGACTCCTCTCTTAAACCATTCATGCCCTTTAATCCCGGAATGCCACTTGCAGGAATCTATCCTAAAGGAAAATCAGAAATGTCCAACACTATGAGATTCATTACATAAAAAATGTTACCTTCATGATAGTACAGATGAAAAAAGAACATGCTTATAACACCAATATTGGAGGAAAAAACAAACCTCTCCACATATTTATATGCACAGAAAAAGGTACCAGACAATGTTGTAAGTACTTCTCTTGGGTGGAGGGGTTGTGGGTGATTTCCATTTTCCTCTTAATTGCATTCTGCATTTTCCAATGTTTCTAATATGAACATACCTTTAGTTTATTTTATTTCATCTGAAAATTTTTATAGATTTTATGCTAGATTGTTTACCTGCTACTTCAAGCTGAATATTCACTTCCAGATTTTCTTAGTAAAAAGTTAACATATTTCTTTGTAGTTTTACAAAAAATCATCAGAATGTAAAGCATAGGAAAATCAGAGCAAGAGGGAATTGAAATTCTAATTTCTCACTTCATAATATTTTGTAGTTATTATAGTGCTAATTATGTAGTATATTTAGATTCACTTTAAAATGAAGTCAGTTTCTGAGCTACCATTTTATACCTGTCATATTGACAAAATCTTAAAAAGCTGAGAACTATCGAGCCCCACAACATTTTTACCTCCCGCCCTCAGTAATAAGTGAGCCTACGTGACAAAATCTTAAAAAGCTGAGTAATAAGTGAGCCTACAAAAATAAATGAGCAATTAAGGAGAAGGAAGAAATTCACGTTTATTAGAGAACGTTGAGATGATTAGACTCCTGGTTTCCTAATCGTTGTGAGGTGCGGATCACTGTACTTATTTTTAGCAGTAATAAAACATATATCTCTTCCTACATTGCCGCTGCCTGTTTATTCATAGGCCTGACCGGTACCTAAAGTATTTTCCACATGGAGATTCGTACAGGAAAAGAACAGCAGTGCAGTCCGAGGTGCTTTGACCCACCCTCCTCATTTTGTTTGCCCGCCCCCCACCAATGGTAACCACCGAGTTATTATTTGATGTCATTAAAACATCTTTTTCAGAAAAGAATTTTGCTTACAAATACACCTGTCATAGGTTCTTATCTAAGTTGAAAAAGAAAAAGCCTGTTATAAATGTCAAGAACAGAACAAAGGTTACAGGAAGCACAATGTGATATGAAAGAATTATCATGCCAGGCCCCAAAACATGATTGAGTGGTGGTGACTAACAGGTCGTGTAATATCCCTCCTCCAGGCACAGCAGATCCTTCTATTATAATAAGGGAAAATCCTAGGCGTGACCAGTCCTCAGTTTACCCCTGATGTGGAAAGGGCCTCCTTTTTCTGGTCATTAGCTCCCGAGGAGGGACACTGCCTGTAGGTTCAAGGAGGGTGGTGATAGATGGGACCTAGATACCGAGGTGGAGAAAAGTAACGGGATGGCTGGTGCTCTGCATTGGGGAAATCACTCAAGCCATAATCCCAAAGAGATGTCATTCAAGCCAGGACTTTATTTCCAGGATGCCTCAGAAAATATGGAGTTTGCGTAGCAGGTGGGGATGGCACTTCAGGGGAAAGAGACAGAAAGCCCTACATCAGCCACCAGAGAGACAACACTAATTTCCTGTGGAGTGCCCGAAAGACACACCCAGAATCCCGCTGGACTCTCATGGGCCTGGTGGGGCCAGCTAGATGTTCCTAGAAGCCGGTTCCAAGGCTCCCTACCAAGTTGGGTCCCAGGATATCTCCATGAACTATGTAGGGTAAGGTGAATACGATCCCCACTTCGAGAAGACCTACACACACACACACACACACACAACACACACACACAGTGCCATGAGTTCTCCTGAGGGGCCAGAACCAAAACAGAGCAGTTGAAGCTGACATACGGGTGCTGGCGTCATCAGGAGAGGGTGGCAAAGACAGCAACCACTGATAGCTCACGTGGCTTCTCCTGGGACTCATGACATTTTTAATATACTTTCCCTTTAACACTACACAGTTTTCAAAATGATCTTTCATGGTAGAGAAAACAGAAAAGGAAAAAAATTACCTATTATAGAAAGGGTCCATTTGGTCTAGCAATCCTTTGGATGGAGATGAGATTACTATTTTAAAGTTATAATTTTTCTACTCTTTGACCCATCTTCAAAGGGGAAACTTTTCTACTTGAAACCCATAGTCAAATGAAGTTTTCAAGGTGACTTTATTACAGACATGGGGCAAACAGAGAAAATCGGATGTTTCTATGTGAGCATAGCTGTGTTTAAACATGAGCATGATTAAATAAGTAAAAAAAAAATGTCGAGCTTAGAGGAGAGTTAGAAAAACTAACTCCACCTCTGCCTCCTCAGATGGCCCCACTGAGATAAAACTGCTGTTGAAATCTGAACTCTGGGTCTAATTGCTAAGCTGGAAACTGCTAGAGATCTGATGTATGAAATACAAAACTCGCTGAAGACCACAAAGTCACTATCTTTGGAACTGAAATTATATTTTCAACAAAGCAAGACAAGATGTTTTTCTTTTTTTCCATTCCATTTTTTTCTAGTACATTAAAAAAAATGTATAGGTCCCGTAAACTAAAGCAAATATTTATATAATGCTTATAGTTTATAAAACACATTTGACCTTCACAACAACCACTTGAAGTGGGTGCAAATGTTAGTGCTCTTGGACAGATGAGAAAA
>NW_007774639.1:3361-3991 GCF_000696425.1 Galeopterus variegatus | reverse complement strand
CACATTGGAGATCAAATTTCCACATGAGTTTTGGAGGGCACAACACATCCAAACTCCATCATACTGTTATGAATATTTGTATACAGGTTCCCTTCTATTCTTAGATTGTTGGATATTTTTGTTATGAAAGGATTTTAGAATACTTTTGTCAGTTGCTTTTTCTGCATCTATTGACATATCCTGTGGTTTATGTCCTTTGTTCTATTAATATGGTGAATTACATTGATAAATTTTGGGATGTTAAACAAACCTTGCATCTCTGGGAGAAATTAAACCTGATTATGGTGTATGATCCTTTCTTCGCTACTGGATTTGGTTTGGTTTTATTCGTTGAGGATTTTTGCATCTGTATTTATCGGGATATTGGTCTGTAGTTTTCTTGTGATATCTTTGCTTTGTCTAGTTTTGGCGTCAGTGTAATACTGGCCTTAGAATTAGTTATAAATGTTCCTTCCCTTTCTGTCTTATGAAAGTGTTTGTATTAAGTTTATATTAACTTTTGAAGGATTTGTATTATGTTTTCTTTAAATGTTTGGTAGAATTCAGCAGTGAGACCATTTGGTCCTGGGATTTTCTTTTCCTTTTTGTCTTTTTTCGTGACCGGCAACGGATCGCAACCCTCAGTGTCGC